>NC_046157.1:125368313-125666388 GCF_011064425.1 Rattus rattus
GTGTATAAGGAGCAGCTAATGAAACCAGATCCAGGCTAAGGGTATAGCTATGTAGAAGTGGGTGTCTATAGTAAGAATACCTTGAGCTTAAATTGCAAATATAAAATTATATATCTAGAAGACCTAGTTTTGGTTAGAGCATCTTTTAAAATAATTTTCATTTGATGGGCAAATAAAATATTTCTTTGAAGAAAACTTTAGAATTTCCTTCATACCAAGTGAAGTAAGTTATTACCAATTAAAATATACTGACACAAAGTTATACATGTTAAGATCTCTGTAATTAGAAATTGTATTCTTTGCTTCACTCCTTCTTTAAAAGGGGAACAAGAATACCCTTGGCAGGGAATAGAGAGGCAAAGATTAAAACAGACACAGAAGGAACACCCATTCAGAGCCTGCCCCACATGTGGCCCATGCATATACAGCCATCCAATTAGACAAGATGGACAGAAGCAAAAGAAGTGCAGGCCGACAGGAGCGGATGTAGATCTCTCCCGAGACACAGCCAGAATACAGCAAACACAGGCGAATGCCAGCAGCAAACCACTGAATTGAGAATAGGACCCCCGTTGAAGGAATCAGAGAAAGAACTGGAAGAGCTTGAAGGGGCTTGAGACCCCATATGTACAACAATGCCAAGCAACCAGAGCTTTCAGGGACTAAGCCACTACCTAAAGACTATACATGGACTGACCCTGGACTCTGACCTCATAGGTAGCAATGAATATCCTAAGTAAGAGCACCAGTGGAAGGGAAGCCCTGGTCCTGCTAGACTGAACCCCTAGTGAACCAGACTGTTGGGGAATAACTTTCGAAATGTATATAAGAAATACTCAAGTTAATAAAAAAAAATAATAAAAAAAAAAAGAAATTGTATTCTTAGTTCTTGATCATCATATAGCCTCAATGATATTTAATGAATTGACACATCATACATATAGGAATTAGTGTGGCTAGAATACCAAAAGTTGAGGTTTTCATATTGTTTGATAGTTTCCTAAGGTTCTTTTCTTATTCCTGTGGATTCACATACAAATATGGGCAGAGACAACTTACATTAGATAGAACTTGCATCCAGGCTTGAGCAATTTTTGTGTTTAGCTGACCTTGGAATGCACTTGACAGTTGTCATAGTATATTCCTACACCCTCAGAAAAAGTATTTATTGTATTATGAGCTTTCTTTCTTATTTAAGGTCGAGTTATACTATATGTTTTATATATATTTATATACATAGACATATATATAATGCATATATATGCTCATTAATAGCTTCTTTCTTTGGAATTCTTATATATAGAATATATCTTTCATTCACATTATAACTTTTAGGAAACTATCATTGGTGTGACTAATCTTGTATTCTAATTAGTAACAAATAAAAATGCCTAAATAATAATATTTTACAAAGCAAAATATATTAAAATAAATGTGAGGTTGAAAAATCAATGAAGAGTCCCATTGAGACCAAAGCTAACAATGGAATGCTATGTATTCCCTCAGTTTACATCACTGCTAAATATAATAGGACAGACTACTATAAATAACAGTGCTTCTTAGTTGTGGGATTAACAAGGAATGGAAATTACTTAACTCTCCACTTATTTGCAATTTTATACTGGAAATCATTTAAAATATAACCATTTTTTTTCTGGAAAAAGTACAAAACTTGAGCACTCATGGAAAATATGCAGCTGTTTCTTCTTTCTCAGGATAATGAAGACACACTTGTGAAAATACAAGCTAATGTCTTCTCTGAAACTGGAGGCCACACATAACAATGAAGTTTACATGTTTACAGTCTTAAGTTAAATTACTAGATTACATTCATGTAATTAATGTATTACTTTTGTCATCAATGCTCATTGTATTACTGTTTACTAGCTATTTTAATTGCTGGAAACTCAGTAATCATTAAGTATTCAATTGATATCAAAAAGAAAATATTATTACTTTATAATTGAATTATAATCTGTGCATTAACAGGATCAAGAGAGAAGCTGAGAGACCTGCTACAGATCAATCTGCCATGGGGCATGCTCATTCTGGGGATTACATGAGAGGAGCAAGGCAAAGCTGAAGATAATTAGAACTCTATTTAAGATTCATTATCTCCTCTCACAAAATTCACCTGCTTTGAAGCAGTGCAACTAGATGCCTCTTGGTTATAAGATCTCAATTACTAGAATACTTTTGTTTCATTTTATTGCTACAAGAAAGATCAAAGAGTATTGTCTCACAATAACTATTTCCTATGATCCTCTTAGCACTGATATTGCAATGTCTACTTTTTTTTTCAGAATGGTTTTGTATTCAAAGCTTACTGGTATCTACATAACTTGAATTTTAATATATAAAATACCTAAATTCAGTGAGTACCATTGTCCATAGAATTCATATTCTGGTCATTATGAGGCATAATGACAATTTCGGTGACAGGATATCTGATTTCTTCTGTTGTTCTTCAGTGCTCAGACTAATAAAACATGTCTTGAATTATATGGATGAAAGCTGCCTTCATTTTTAGTGATGTGGCCAGGGTACAGTTTAAACGTGTCTCCTACATTTCATATGAGCTATGTTATGAGCTACATGTCCAGTGTAGTGATGTGTAGTGCTTTATGAGGTGGGGCCTAGTGGGAGATTATTAGGTTACTAGTGACACACCTGCAATGTGATAAATTAGTTCTCAGGGGACTCTGAGTTGGCTCAGAAGTTTTTGTTTCTGCCTCTCCTCTGTTATCTGTCTTGTCATGAGAGATGAGAACTTTTTAAATTTGATACATCCTTGATTGCATCATCAGACAGGAGCAGGCTTTTATATGAGTCAAGCTGCTGGGAGGTGGGTGCTTTTCCCATAGTCTTCCAAACACGTGAACTCAATCAGTCCTTGTGGTTACTCAGATACTCAGACTTAGGGATTGTGTCATATTTAACCCAGAACATAATATTTGTAATTTTTATATTATAATAAAGTGCCTCAACTCAGTTTATTTATAAATTTACTTTGGAAAACATTGATTGTATCTTTGATAATTTTAGGAATAGATGTTTGTGAATTGTATGCAAAATCTTCATGATTTAGACATTACAGTCATATTCAGAGTAGTTTTTCAAAGGCTGGAGATTGGCATGCTCCCTTACCTTCTGCTTATTTGTTTTCAATTTATCGAATGTATTTTCTGTGGAAATATCCTTCAAATGCTTTTCTACTTAATATTACTTTAGGAGAATAGATGGTAAGTGTTGATTTCGTCTCCAAAGTCAGTGAATACTTCCTTTTAAGAATTTGACTCTTTTCATAAATATCTTGATGAGATATTAATGTTCTTTAGAGTACAAGTAGTATAATGAGATGAATATTTAATTTTCGATTCAAATCTTATCTTATGCTATTGTGCCGTTCAGGATCATGAACCTCAAAAGTCCATAAAGGAGCCAATTCAGATGCATTTGCACTAGGGTCCTTTTACTCAAGCTCCAGCTTGGGCTTACCACTGACCCTGCTACAGCATGACCAGAGGGTACATCACCAGCCCCTCAGAGGGATCAGGCTTTAAAGGAAAAAGCAAGCAAGCCAGGGGTTTTCAAGCCTGGCAAGCACATAATTCAAACAGCTTCAGGTGGGTGCTCTGAAATAAACCATGAACAATCACCGTCTGAAAGTATATCTGAAACTATCAGACCCATCTTGATTGGCTGTTGCTAGGGAGTAACTAGAGAGCAACTCTGGGGTGTGTATCAGAGATAAACCTGGAACTTGGATGCAGCTTGGGTTGAGCTGCAAGTCAAGTTCTCAGGCTCTTTTTCTCTTAAAATGAATGCCGATCCCAAGTTGAAGTAGGTTTGGCCTTTCTTTTTGCCTTTCTTCTGGTATCTAGAAGGCCCAATCATGGGAATTCCTGAAAGACATGATATTTCAGCTTTTGGTAATTAAAAGTCACTGCCAGTCGCTCCATAATGAAGCCTAAGTCTTTCTTTCATGAACTGGACTAATTTGTTTAAAATGCAAGGCCTGAAGATGAGGAGCAGAAGTTAAATGAGCAAGGTGTCCAGTAGGGTAGATATCAGGTTAGTCAACCAGGTAGAGCTGTTAAAAGCATGGTTTGAACCAACATTTTGCTTGTTCTCTTCCTTTTTCTCTTGGCCAGGCCTTCCCTAGCTTTGGCCATCAACATTTTGACCACTCTAGATTGGTCAACATGGAAGTAGCCTGCAGTTTTTATCATGTTCGCTTTGTAATGTAGCTTGTTGAGGTCAGGGATAGTGATTCACCCAGAAGTTCTTTTATTATTGAGCATAATTTTTCTATCCTGGGGAAGGCTTTCTAATGTCCTTTGGTCTAAACAAAGCTCTCAGGAGGCCCTTTGGTGACCTCCTATAGTGGTTTATTTATTTCTGCAAAGCTTGGAATTCTTACTCTGCAGAATCCTTTAGACCTCAAGAATTCCCTTTCCTAGAATGGAGTCTTGTGTGTTGGAAGTCACAGGGCAGTTTATTTCCTGACTTTACAAGCCATCTCTAATCTTCCTTTAATATACATCCTGTATAGGTCAACTGTGGTGGGCAGAGTTGGGCTCTCTTAGCAAGTAAGCTCAGTAGCCCATATTCCTGAGGGCCTCCAAGAGGCGCTATGTTTCCTTCAAATATTCTTGTTTGGTCTTTGCTGTCACAAATCATCTACATACTGCAAGAGAGTCAGATTGGGGTATTGGTTGCTGTACTCACTCAAGTCTTCATGGAGTGCCTCATCAATGATGGTAAGCAAGTTTTTAAATCCTTGAGGCAGATGGATCCAAGTCAGCTCTCCACTAATCCTGAGTCTGAATCATGCCATTCAAAGGCAAAATGTTCTTGGCTCTTGAGTGTCATTGGTAAGCTGAAGAAAGCAAACTTTAAATCAAGCATGGTAATTGTAATTGGTGCTCAGAAGGAATAGCACTCTAGAGGTTGTAGAGAATATTGACTGATGGGTAGATATCCATAACCCATTTGCTTACCTCTCTTAAGTTTTATACTGATCTATAATCATCAGTTCTGGAATTCTTGACTGCTAGGGGATGTGTTTCAGGCAGATTGGCATGGTTTCAGGATCCCTATCTTTAATAGCCTCCTTATATGGGAGTTATCTGTTCTCTGGAGATCACGGGCATTGGGCTACTGTCAGAACTGTACAAGCTCTGCCCCCAGCTTGAGCTCAGTCCAATTTGGGGTCCAATATGTAGCTATTCCAACTGCCTTTGTCTCTGCCAAAATATTTAGAAGGGAAATATAGGTGGTAGTTTCATCTTTGGGGTCAAGGAGGCCCAAATACTTGGTACTCTTCAACTAGAATAATGGTCAGGACATGAATAGGCTTCCCCTCTGAATTAATAGTTTGGTTCTTTCTGGGAAGAAAGGCAGTTATACCCTCATTTTTTGTCAACAAATCTCTCCTCAAGATGGGATATGGGGATTCAGATACAACAAGGAATGAGTGGGATAGCCTGCCAACTCCCAAGTCCACTTTTCTCCAGGTAGTCCATGAGTATTGTTTACTTCCTGTTACCTCTTGGATTCAAGATTTCTTTAAAGAAATTTATCTTCAAGCTTCAGCAAAACAGAATGTTGAGCTCCACTATCTACAAGAAAGATAGTGAGCATCTCCTCCACTTACAGGTTACCCTGAACTCAGGGATGGGGTCCAAACCTTGTCCCCCACATTCAGCATCTCGAGTTACATCTTCTAAGGCCATGGTTTGAAAAGGCTTCTTTTTCTTGGGGCACTTCCTTGAACAGTAGCCCTCTTCCTTACAATAAGCACACTGGTTTTTTTCCAAGCAGGGGTGTTTTCAATCCTTGGGGCCCTCCTTACCTATTTCCCCTGAAGCCACCTGTTTTAGTTGTCTCCTATGGTCCTCTGGTTCAACTGTGGCTGTCAACATGATTCTTGCCAGATGGTGAATCTGTCCTTCCACTATTTCCCAAGTCTTTCCTTCATTTCTCTGCCTTTGTCAGTTTCTCCTCTGTACTTTTTCTTTCATTAAATATTGTCTCTGACACTACCACTAAATCCCTTAGAATCTTCTATCCTTTCAACACCCTGGAGCTTTTTCTTGATATTTGGTGCTGCCTGGTTAATAAAGTCTGGAGGTACTACTGTTTTGGCTTCTGGGAATTCAGATCCATAGGGGTGTATTTTCAGAATGCTTCCATGATCCCTCCTAAGAAAACTGTGAGGCTCTCATTTCTGCCCTGACTACTATCATGTAATTTCACCAGATTAGTGGGTCATCATGCCTTGAGATCTGCCAACAGAGCCTGGTGGTAGACCAAGTGTCTCCTATTACTTTTAATGGTATTAAAATCCCAAACTTAGTGGGTTAATGGAAAGCCAGCATCAATAGTTGCTTGCTAATTGGTGGGTTCCCTTGAGGGATAGGAATCAGTTTCCTGGCCTCTGCCTGGATGCTCTCATTTTCTTCTGTGGTAAGGAGAACCTGCAAAAGCTTGTGTCAATCTTCCCAAGTGGGTTTATAGGTGAAGATTATTGTTTCTAAGAACCTAATTATGTATGGGGTTTTCTGAAAAGGAAGAGTTCTTAGTTCTCCAGTTATAAACGTCACCAGTGGCAATAGACAATAGTGGTAGAATTGTTTCCCTTGATCACTGGCAGGCCAGGCAGTGCACAAGGGCAGAAAAACAGACTCAGGCTACCTACTATCTCTCTATCATCCATATCTATCATCTATCTCTATATCTGTCTATCATCCACCTATCATTTATCTGTCTTTATCATAATAATTTAAGTGATTTTTGTATATTTATCTTTTAATTAAATTTTTTATTAGAGCAAACCATATACTACACAGATATAAACTTATGAAGCAGAAAGAATTTAGTCATAACTAAAACATTTTGGGGAGGGTCCGAGAGACAGTTATAACATACACTACATAATTTTGAAGCTTTATGATTATTTTCTTAATGATATTTTTCTGTGATAAAAGATCTATGCCAACACTAGGTATTATTTTGGTGAATTAATATTATACTTAATTTGTTATTAATACTTTTAAGTATCTTTGTTACACTTATATACTTGCAAATGATGCTAAACATGCTGCAACATTTTATTCTGAAAATATTTATGTTGTACTAAATGTGCTTGCTATAATGGGCATCATGGTTGTAACAAAAAAAGAAATGATGAAAAAGGAGAGATGAGGGACAGAGAGAGAGGAAGAGAGGGAGAGAAAAACAGAAAGAAGGAACAAAGCTATGATATTGTCTCTCATTTAACAAGGGTATGTTTTATAACAGAAGCAGAAGAAATGCTGGCATTAGACTCTCAAAGGATCACTACAAGTAAGGAAAACACATTCATATTGAAGACATTTATATAATTTTCAGACAGCTGCAAGGGCTCTAGATATTTTGCTTTATTGGGAGACAGTAGATTTGTGACCATTACTACATCAATAAAATGGAGGCTGTCTTTTATACTTCTTCGCTTTACGATAAGTTCATGAACTTTCCATAATTTGATCTAAACCATTTGTGAGTAAATTAATTAATCATAATAGAACAGATAGAAAATGAAAGAGATATTTTGTCATGGGCAAAAACATGTAGTAGAGGGTTCATTTTAGAAGTAGACTTAAGTAGAAATGAATGGAACTCAAAATAAATTTTCCTATCTATACACAGCTTATCTGCAAAAACTATAATTTCAATTGACATAAAAAGATGCTTTGAGGGTCACACAATGAAAAATTTGACATAAGAAATAAAATCACAAGATTAAATTTGGCTCACAGTGGGAATATACACACACTACTTCATAAATGTTGTTGCATCCTAATCGTAAGCAGTGGCAAAAGATATGTAGGAAAGTGGTAAAAATCAGTCAATTTAATTTATTTTTACATGAAGAATTTTGATTTTTACATAATTATGACACATAATATTCACATGATGTAACTGTCTGGAAATAGTAAAGAACCTAGTCCATGGCAGGACATATTAATGAAATCTACTGATGTTAAATTGATTCATCTACTGATGATGCTTCTCCAGGGAAGTTGCATGAATTTGTGTGTATGTATTGTGTTGTGTGTTCTATGTTGTATATTGTATGTGTGTGTATGTCTGTGTGTGTATGTGTGTATGTATATGAGAGAGATTCCTCATGCATTCAAAAGATTTTTTATTATTTTTTTACACATTAGTTTCCCATTATTAGTACATTGTTTTAGTTTCTAAATTCTGCATTCAGTATTCACTATCATATATGAGGAAAATATTGTGTATCTTTTTTAATGTAAATTCACAAATACAAATATTATTATTTTAAACAAAAATGAATCTTAATTATGTAATAGATTTAGTTACTAAGTACATAGTTATAAATATTTTAATTTTCTAAATTACTCTACATAAAGGAATATTTTCCTGTGAGTGTATCAGTCACTGCCTTCAAAGGGAATAGTGTTTGGACATGTTAATGGATAATTGCATGAAAGTCATTCACTATTTCAACAATATCTAACTGTATATTTTTGAAAGCCATATAATGATAACACAATTTACAGCTAATTAAGTCATGTTTATGCTTTGATAATTTATGAACAAAATTTATCTCTACATATATAACCTAATCTGAAAAGAATTTGCTAACGTAGCAATGACCTATTTTTACGAGGATATATTTGCCAATTAAGAAAATAAAAGAAAATAAATCAATAAATTTTCTAAGGAGAAGTGTGGGGAAGATTTTGAAAGATTTGCAAAAGGAAACTGTAGTCAGACATATTGTATAATTTTTTAAAAGGGGAAAATGAATTCTCAGAGCAATGAAATTAAAAATAAATTAAAAATTAAAAATAAATATGTGTTCATCATTAAAATTTTACAAATACTTTGTAAAAAAAACTAATGTATATTAATATAAAATTTCAAACAATATTTATATGGAAATATTTACTTTGCCTATTGAAACCAAACAAAAATAGTAGAAATAGTGAAATACATCATGGAAGCAAAAGAGGATAAACAAAATAACTTATGTGGGTATGGGATGATTTAGCATCAATTGCATTTGCCTGGCTGCACTAAATGAGTAAGGGACAACAAAATTTAAACATATCTACATGTTATTCATGTATACAACAGAAGACTAGATTAATAATGTCACTTGGTTCATATGTGTTTAAATTTGTCTCCTGTCTTTTTGGCACTTCCTGCTTTTTTGACTTGCTATTGAGATCTTGATTTAGTTATTTCACAAAAGCATTTATGTACTTGTACCTTGTCTGCAAAGGTTGTAACAAACACAAATGAATTAAAGAACACTGTTTTGAAGAGATAATAAATACTTAAAAAATGTGGAACTTTCACTAAGCCAAGGCTGCCAGTGTGAAGAGTATATTATAATTTCAATATACTTATTCATGATATTGTAAAATGTCTTTTTGATTCACATTTTGTATCAATCAATACAGCATGTCTCTGTGTGTCTCATTCTACTTTGAATCAATTTGGTTTCTCAAACTCATTAAATTACCTCAAAGCATTGACATGGATTCCATTCTTGCATTAATTTTTTAAATTTCTTGAAATCTTTAAAATTACAATATAATTATACAACAAAGTAATTTTCTATATTTTTACAGTTTTTCAAATTCTTAATACATATACACTTTCATGTTGAAGATCCTCTGAACCTCTCTGCACATTGGTAAGTTTTGGGTTTCTGTATTTGGGCACATCTATGGAAGAAGGAGACAACTCTCTACTGATTATAAGTACAGAAATATTTCAGTAGAAGTCATTTTATTGTTATGTCCATTTCAGCACAATAGTAATAGTTTTGCCCTAGGAATCACAACTTCTTTACCTTCAGGTTTTTGGTCTTACTCATTAACCCTGTCAGTTATGGTTTTTTAAAAAAGTATTGGTTACTCCCTTGATATTTGTACCACTATTACAGTATATCCTAAGAGCAGGTCACTATTGTTGGTTACAGGGCTGATATCAGGGCAAGATTGATGAAATAATTCTGTAAAGACTTCTAGGATACTGTAATTTGCATTCAAAATAAAAAAGGGAAATATAGTGGACAACACTGTCAATTTAAAGGAATATAGAAATAAAGAGGTTCTTAATATCATGTCTAGATTCTAAACCTGAAATATTTAAGTCACTTAGCTCTCTAGTATAATTTGTAATATATGCTCAATATTTATTGAAGTACAGTTTTGAGGTAAAATAGTCCTGCATTTCAATATATTCTATTGAAAGCAACAAAGATATATTTCTACATTTAGTTTGCTCTTTATTGATATTTGGGGAGCCTAATTGCTCAGTGTATTTCAGTACTGAGTAATATTTATGCTACATATATTTTCCCTGTTAGTAAGGACACTGGTGAAATTGTAAAGCAATACTTTTGAAATTCTGAACAAATATAAAAGTACATAATGATGAGGATAAATTTCGAGAAATGTATTCTAGGTTTTTCTGGCAATATGATAACAGTTTTGTTAAGTATTCAGAATTTCTTTGTTTCCAGGAAAGATAAAATAAAAAAAGATTACACTTAACCTATGTCAGCAGCATATTCAGGAGCCGTAAATTACTTTTTAAACTACTTTTATCTTCTAATTGAAGAAATCAAGATCTTTTGTTAATGTTATTCACCACAGACAAAAAAATGTACTTAGTTTATGGTAATTATTCTGTAAAAAATTTAGCTTAGCTATGACCTAAGAAATCTGTTGAGGATACTCATACAGCTCAGGAAAAACTGCATCACATGATCAGCTCGCTGTCCAGTAAGTTTATAGGAGGCAGGATTTCCAGTTTCAGCCTCTCCGACCAGTGACCATCAACACTGCCACCATGTGGTGTGTGTGTCTGTGGTAGGTACACTGTAGTTTGTTAGGCACCCCTTGAGTATGTATATCATTGTAATATGTAATAGTTAATGTGGTCTTTCAGTTTTTTCTAGCCTTTTGGTATTATTTTCATTTACATAAGATTGATTATTTTTCATTAAAATAAAAATAGCTATGTACACCAATGAAGAAGATGCAGTTAGACGCAGAAGATTAGCATAAACAGTTTTGACTCATTTTTATGTGCATAATAGGAAGAATACTTTTCCCCATACAAAGTTATTTTTTCTTTGGTTATTTTACTATCAATAAACCTTATGTTATAGTAATTTTTGACACTCATATTTAGGCATGATTTGGAAGTTGAAACCCCTCAATGAGTACAAAAACATATATATTTAAAGATATAAACATAAGTACATTTTACACATAAGAAAATCTCCAGTGTTATCAGTATAGGACATATTTGTCAATTATCAAGTATTTTGATTTGATGCACAATATCCACAATGTCTTATGAAATGTAAGTATATTCATTCCACTTCTTTATCATGATTGCCAAAACATCCTGAAATGAATATTTTGCTCCTCAAAAGAGGTATAAAAGTAGTGTCTTAGTCAGTATTTTTATTTCTGCAGAAACATCATGACCAAGAAGCAAGTTGGGGAGCAAAGGGTTTATTCATCTTATAGTTCCATGTTGCTGTGTATCAACAAAGGAAGTCAGGACTGGAACTCACACAGGTCAGGAAGCATGTTACTTACTGGCTTGCTTCCTCTGGTTTGCTCATCTTACTTTCCTGTAACACCTAAGACTACCAGCCCGGTGATGGTAATTCCCACAAGGGACCGTCTCCCTTGATTACTAATTGAGAAAATGCCTTATAGCTGGATCTCATAGAGACATTTCCTCATGGGATGCTCTTTCTCTGTGATAACTCCAGTTAAAAGGCATTTTCTTATACTTGGGAATATCCCATTATACTGGTACCTATTTGCCTTAGTCAGGATTTTTATTTCTACACAAACATCACAACCAAGAAGCAAGTTTGGGTGGAAAGGGTTTATTCAGCTTACTTCCATGTCACTGTTCATCACCAAAGGAAGTCAGGACTGGAACTCAAGCAGGTCAGGAGGCAGGAGCTGATGCAGAGGCCATGGAGAAATGCTACTTACTGGCTTCCTTCTCCTGGCTTGCTCAGCTTGTTCTCTTATTGAACCCAAGAGTACCCAGGATGGCACCACCCACAATGGGCTGGGTCCTTCCTGCTTGATCACTAGTTGAGAAAATTCCTTACTGCTGAGTCTCTTGGAGGCATTTCCTCAACTGAGGCTCCTTTTCTGTGATACTCTAGCTGTGTCAAGTTGAGACACAAAACTAGACAGTACAATTAGTTACCAGAATTTATCTAAGAAGTAGACTGCAACCTGGTACCTAGAAGGGCCTGGATTAAAAACTGAATAGTAAGAAGAAAGCCTGGCCATAATCATGTTGTGAACTAATAAGAACTTTATGATGGGTTCCTATTTCTGCTTTGCAAGATATTCTTGGAGGCCAGGTATAAAGGGAGGGAGTGATAGAACTATCAGAAATTAAAAAGACTGAAATAAATCAATAGGCAATCTAGTATTTTTAAATGCACTATATTTCATTATTTTACATGATATCATTTATGAAATATGACTAGTCATCTTAGTGTCTCCCTTTTTAAAAATGTTCAGAAATTTAATGCCCCCTGAACATCCACTTTACCTATAACACTATTAAGGTGTTTCCTGTATTCTGTTTATAGGTACCTAACATTTCATAATTGCCTTCTGATCCTCTCAACCTCCGGTTTGCAAAAGCAGCATCTTGGTCTGATTTAAAAAACATATTTTAAAGAATAAACCTAATTATTTTAAGACATATTTCATCAAGATGGTGTTAAATTGATTATAGATCCTTACGAATTGGAAAGATAGTAATTGTATAACTGATAGCTAGAAATAAATAAATGTTTATTTTTATTTTATTGAAAAATAACATATATTGTTAATTCATAATAACTTATAAAAATTGGTATCAGCTTTATAAATTAAATAGTTGAAGAATTTAGTTGAAAATAAGAAATTATTTGTCGTTGATGAAAGCTAAAGCTTATGTGCTCTTTAGTGACATTGAGCTTCAACTGTACACATATTTCATGTGTAACTTTCTTTTCTCCAGTAAAAATTAAATAAAAGCTTCAAAACTTTTAATTAATTTATTTTCTTTTAGGAAAAAGAATATCTAGATCATATTGAACTCCTTGTGTGGACCAAGTTAGACTCAAACTCATGGACATTCCCCTGCCTATGATTCATAAATGCTGGAATTAAAGGCATGTTTTAAAGACTGTAAAGAATTGTATTTTTTATAAATTTTAAATGTGCATCAAATTAAAACTTAATAGTATTTAAATATGGTTTTCTAGTTATTCATTATTTAAATAAAGTCGGCAAAAGGCTTGTCTAGTGAAATAAAAGTACTTGTCCAATAGTTTTATTTTTATTATCATTTTAAAAGCTCTCATGCAATATATTTTGTTTATAAATAATATAAGAGATCTTGGTGGGACTCTAACCAAACAAGCAAAAGATATATATATATATATATATATATATATATATATATATATATATATATATAGCACTTCAAGTCTCTGAAGAAAGAAATTAAAGATTTCAGAAGATGGAAGGATCTCCCATACTCATGGATCAGCAAGATTAACATAGTAAAAATGACCATTTTATCTAAAGGAATCTGCAGATACAATGAAATCCCCATCAAAATTCCAACTCAATTCTTCACAGAAATAGAAAGCAGGATTCTCAAATTTATTTGGAACAACTGAAAACACAGGATAGGGAAAACTATTCTCAACAAAAAGAGAATTTCTGGGGGAATCACCATCCTTGACCTCAAGCTCTACTACCGAGCAATACTTATAAAAACCCCATGGTATTAGAACAGAGACAGACAGGTAGATCACGGGAATAGAATGGAAGATCCAGAAATGAACCCACACACCTATGGTCACTTGATCTTTGACAAAGAAGCTAAAACCATTCAGTGGAAAAAAGACAGTTTATTCAATAAATGGTGCTGGATTTAGTGGTAGTTGACTTGTAGAATAAGGCAAATTGACCCATTCTTATCTCCTTGTACAAAGGTCAAATCCAAGTGGATCAAAGACCTCCACATAAAACCAGATACACTGAATCTCTTAAAAGAGAAATTGGGACAGATCATTGGCACAGGGGAAAAATTCCTAAACCGATCATTTATGACCCAGGCTCTAAGATAACTATAGACAAATGGGATCTCATAAAATTGAAAAGCTTCTGTCAGGCAAGGGACACTGTCATCAGGGCAAAATGGCAACCAACAGATAGGGAGAAAGATCTTTTTCAGCCCTACATCTGATAGAGGGCTAATATTTACTATATACAAAGAACCCAAGAAGTTAGACTTCAGAGGATCAAATAACCCTATTCAAATTTGTGTACATAGCTAAACAAAGAATTCTCAACTGAGGAACCTCAAATGGCCTAGGACACACCTAAAGAGATGTTAAACACCCTTAGTCATCAGGAAAATGCAAATGAAAATAACTGGATATTCCACTACACATCAATCAAATGCTCTAAAATCAAAGACTCAAGTGACATCTGGTGAGAATGTGGAGAAAGAGGAGCACTCCTCCATTGTTGGTGGGATTGCAAGCTGCTACAACCATTGTGGAAATCTTTCTGGTGGTTCTTCAGAAAATTGGACATAGTTCTACCTGAAGAACCATCTATAGCACTTCGGGCATATTCCTTGAAGATGTTCTAACATATAGCTCCATTATGTTCATCACAGCCTTATTTAGAATAGCCAGAATCTGGAAACAACCCAGATATCCCTCATCAGAGGAAAGAATACAGAAAATCGTGGTACATTTAAACAATGGAGAACTACTCAGCTATTAAAAACAATGACTTCATGAAATTCAGAACCAAAAGATGGAGCTAGCAAATATCTGGCAACCAAGTCGCAAAAGAACACACGTGATATCTACTCACTGATAAGTGGATATTAGGAAAAGAGCTGGGAATACCCACAATAAAACTCACAGACTGTATGACCTCAAGAAAAAGGAAAACCGGTGTATATGCTTCAATCCTATATAGAAAGGGGAACAATATAATCACAGGAGCTAGAGGGAGGGAGGAAGGTAGAGGGAGGGAGGAAGGTTGGGAGGGAGGGAGGGACCATGGAGGGAGAGGAGGGAAGAGAAAAATGGGGGGCATGTGGGAGGAGACGGGGAAGGAATTTATAGAGCATCAGGAAATTGAACACAGGTGTATAGCAATGGAGGATAGAGTAGAGTAGACTAGCTAGTAGCTCTCTAGCCTCCATCGCTATACACCTCTGTTCAATTTCCTGATGCTCTGTAAATCCCTTCCCCTTGAAAGGGAATAACATTTGAAATATAAATAAATACAATAACCAATAAAAAATAAAAGTAATTGGTTAAAGGAACAAAAAATGTTGGAAAAAGGAGACGCTTTTCTGATTAGTTTTGTATGTTGTTCTGTTTCATAGGTATATCAACATATCGTATATCATAAGTAACCATAGTGCTATATTCAATTAGCAGAATGGTAGAAAAATGTTCTCAGTAGGGCTCACAACATATTTTTCCTCAGCTTTCTGTTCTCATTAGACCTGTATTTCATATCAGTAAGGGGACCTTAAAATCAACTTTTTAAAAGTGGTTGGTTACTTCCATAACTTCCATACCATTATGGAAGAATATATCTTGTAGACAGGATACTGCAGTAGGTCACAGCATTTGATCTGGGTAATATATGATTGCTTTTCTCCTCATGTAAATATTGTAATACATTCTAGTACTATAAAAGCTGCTATGTAGATGTATAGTTTCTAGTTGGACTCTAGCTCAATTTCTTCATTCTTGATGACATAAATTAATTGTATCTTCAGTAACGTGGCTTTATTCTCAGATTGTAAACATCAGTCAATAGCATTGGCAATAGCCTGTAAGGATCGCAGAGTAGGGAATATAGGAGAACACACACACACACACACACACACACACACAAATGGAAAGGATAAGGAGAAACACGCATAAATACAGAGACGCGTATATTCTCATACACAGGAATCCCATAAAAATATAAGACTGGAAATCATAATATAGAGAGTAAACTTATAAAATTAAAAATAAAGCAATAATATTAAATTTCATTAAATCGGGCTAGGGATTTAGCTCAGCGGTAGAGCGCTTACCTAGGAAGCGCAAGGCCCTGGGTTCGATCCCCAGCTCCGAAAAAAAGAACCAAAAAAAAAAAAATTTCATTAAATCGCTGAAGAACCATTTTGAACAAAGAAACTCTAAAGACAGCATTGAGTTTGTTTTGTTTTGACTGTTTTTTGTTAGTCCTGTTGGTCTACCCTTAAGACTGTTTTCTAGTCTTCCAGAGACACTTCATTGGAGAAAATTAATTTTCCATTTGCAAGTGGTTATCAATTGTAGATAGATTCTGGGTAAGTGATGGTGGCTTGTGTCTACTTCTCTTGGCACTGACACACAATATAGCTTTAACCCATTCAGCCTCTGTCCATACTGCCATGTTCTCTGTGAGTGCATATATAAAACAGTCCTGTTGTATCTAAAAGACTTTGTTTTGTTGGTGTTCTACAAAATCTCTGACTCTTATGATCTTTATGCCCCTTCTTCTTAAGGATTTCCTGTGCCTTGAAGTGGGGTAGATTAATCGAGATATCATATTCAATGCTGAGTATTCCAAGATTTCTTGCTCTTTGCATGTTGTCTGGCTGTGAATTTTGTATTTGTCCTCATCTGCTGCATAAGTAAGATTTCCTTTAAATTCCTTGCATATATGCTATATTTTAAAGAAGACTTTATAGTAGTAAGATTTCATTTGACTTTTACAAGGCTGTTTTCCCTCCATATTCTCTACATTACTCTACCATCCAATTCCTCTCTTGGCTTGATCTTCGTGTTCTAGTTTCATTGTTCTATGCTTGTAATATTGCAAGCTCTTCTCCCTTTGCTGAAAGATAATCTTCTCCCACCTATTCTCTTATTAGTTAAGCTCTACGAATATTGCAATTGAAACACACACATTTAAAGTTTTCATTCTCATAGCCATATATATGAGAACAAATAATGTTTCTCTTCCCAAGTGATTATATCTTCATCCATTTAGAAAAGTATTTTTTAGTTTATATTTCTTAAGAGCTGAATAACATTCTAATTTGTGAAAGTGCTACATTTTTTTCTATCTATTTATCAGTCCGTTATACTCTCATTTAACATCTACTTTTAGTTTTTTGAGGAACTTTCACACCATTTTTCACAATGTGTCTATGAAACTGCACTCTCACCAGCAATGGATAAATGGTTCCCTTTTCCTAGGCCCTTGCCAGTATCTTCTATCTTTTTTTCATTTATTCTTCAACCAATGTGTCTTAAATACAAAATTAATAATAGAAAGATTAGGTTAAACATTTATTAACATTCTGGTATAATTTCCGATGAAAATAAAATCCTAAAAAGTATGATCTCCCTCAGTTAGTGCTGTATTCTGCCTTTGGGAATCATTTCAAGTCTTCTATTTAATTGAGCAGCCTTCTTTGGAGGAATTAAAGGTCGTGAGTCACACCATCGAATATTAGTGAGTAGAAAACAGGAGAAAACAAATTTACAGACCTACAGTCATCAGTAAGTACAATTACAGTAAGTATAATTACAAATCATACAAACAAATTTATTAAAAGTATTAAACCATAAAAATTAAAGTTAAGGTACTATTAAAAAATCATGTGTATGTCTGTACACGTATGTGTAGCTTAATTATTTGAAAAAATAATTCATAGTAATATCTATTGTTTTTTGAAATCCTAATTTATTATTTCTCCAGAGGTATCAGTTGTGACTGATCTAATAATATAATTTTATAAGTTTAACTTTTAGCATGCAAGCTATTGCAATTCAGTGATAGATGACTTATATTCCTCATTACCATTTCAACTTACAACAAACTTTTACACATGATTTTCGACAAATACCTTTTGTTAAATAAACGATTACAGAAGATGGCGAGCAGCCCATCACTGTACTCATGTTTACAAGAACAACTGCAATGAGGCCAATCCCACTATCAGATCCCTCTAGCACTGTCATTGTGAATGAAGTAACTCAGACTAATTGGGCAGATTATTTTTCTTCCAACAGAAGTTATGAGCTAAGACTATGAGCTAAGACTAAAATTGCTTCGGCCCAGAGTACTAGTCTCTTAAGCAGCTTTAGTGAAGGAAGCTAAACATATTGATTACATTGGATTATAATTGAAGTTTTTGTGTCGTTGCTATCAGTTACCCTACTTGTCAGTCAGCTGGCCCCACAGTATTCCCTACTTGCTCTTTATTTTGATTTATCATTCTCCAACTTGAATACAAGTAACATTTTTTTAAAAAAAAAATATTTACTCTATTTTTTTTTAACACTCCAGATTTTATCCCCCTCCGGGTCCACCCTCTGACTGTTCCACATCCTATACCTCCTCCCCACAGCCCTGTCTCAACGAGGCTGTTCCCACTCCCCTCCATTCCGCACTGCAACAGAATTCTAAACTCCCTGGGGCATCCAATCTCCTGAGGGTTAGGTGCATCTTCTCTGACTGAACCCAGACTAGGAAGTCCTCTGCTATATATGTGTGTGAGCCTCATCTCAGCTGGTGTATGTTGCCTGGTTGGTGTTCCAGTGTCGGAGAGATTTTGGGTATCCAGGTTAATTGAGACTACTGGTCCTCCTACAGGGATGCTCTCCTCCTCAGCTCCTTCTAGTTTTTCCCTAGTTAATCATAGGGGTCGTCAGTTTCTTTCCATTGGTTGGGTGCAAATATCTACATCTGACTTTTTATCTGTTTGTTGGTTCTTTCAGGGGTAGTCATGATAGGTCCCTTTTTGTGAGCACTCCATAGCCTCAGTAATAGTGTCAGACCTTGTGGCCTCCCCTTGAACTGGATCGCACTTTGGGCCTGTCACTGGAACTCCTTTTCCTCAGTCTCCTCTCCAGTATGATATTTTCTAGTTCCATCCATTTGCCTACAAAACGGAGGATGTCCTCCTTCTTAATAGCTGAATAGTTTACTTTTACTGTTGAGACTTGATGTTGCTATTCTAGGTTTTAGTTATTCTAGATGATTACATTTGAAATGTAAATAAATAAAGTAAGAAATAAAAAATAAAATAAGGGGCTGGGGATTTGGCTCAGTGGTAGAGCGCTTGCCTAGCAAGCGCAAGGCCCTGGGTTCGGTCCCCAGCTCCAAAAAAACAAAATAAAATAAAATAAAATAAAATAAAATAAAATATCTTCCCACTGGAGTATGAAGTCCTCAAGATTGTCAAGTTTTGGCTGGCCTTTAATGCTCTCCCTTTGTCTTGAAAAAGCCAAGCAAAATAGAAATTAGCGCACATCCCTTATAAATCATCTAATAACATTACTTCCAAGTTAGTTTACTAAATATTTCCAGCATATCAATTATCAAAAAAAGCTGTAACATTTTCAAAAAGTTTTGTTTGTTTTCAGTGAAATTTATTTTTAAACAATGAATTTCAAGGTAATAGGCAACAGATGTAGGTCACACCAAGGAACCTCTTAAAAAATATTTATCAGCACATAATATTGTACAATACAATGACCGTATAAATTCTTCAAATTATTGAGAAGTCTAAAATCTAGGAAGCACAGTTAAAAAAAACTTTGCAGAGTAAATTGGACTAAGGGTAAAAGCCCTTGGAGAACTCTTCAAGTAAACTGTAATCACAGAGAAAATAAACAATAAAGACTAATCATCCTTAGAGTCAAAAGGCTTATTTTTACTTTTCTGAAATTCCAAACAAATTGCAGACAAAAGTGATAGATGAAATTTGTTCTAGGATCTGGAGAGATAGTGAAAAGGTTATTCTTTTTTGTCCTTTCAACACTGAGTGAAAACATGTTGTTTGTGCTCTGTAAATCATCAGATATTTTGGCAATAGGAAAAAAATAATAGATTAAATGTCAAAAATGAGTTTCAGGCTATTTGCATAGTATGATGTGACTTCTCCCATCTCTACATAAGATTTTCCCCCACAAGAATAATTCAAGCATAGGACCAATTTGTTGAAAAAAATAAAATACTGGTATTATCATGATCCTCCAAGCTATGCTCCACCTGGGAATCTCCAGCCCTTCAGCATATAGTAGCATCGACATTTACATAACATGGACTGTACTCACTATCCCTTCTATTGCTTGAGTGTCAACAAAGAGACTCTATCAAATTAGACATATTTCTAACATTCTTACGTAGATAAACAAAGCTTTCATGCTTCAGTACTAAAACTCTTTGGGCCTGTTGAGGCTAAGAATTCTTAGTGCAAAATTGTTGTACCGCTTGCTCAATGACATAGATACATTCAATTGATAATATATATAATTAAAAACTCTTTTAGCATTTTTATTATTTTATTTGATAATGATGTTTGATATTGGAAACTTTTTTTCTTAGCCCATGGCTACTTTTTTCTGAACCTTTAAATGACTCCATTCTTTTCCTATTTGACTTCCAAACATTGAGAATTCCATAATTACACAGTTCACCCTTGTTTCTTTCCTCTTCTAGTCCCTCTGGCCTAATATGTCATAGTATTCTGACTGTATTAATTCATTCCAGGGTTCTAACATTTATTACTAAAAGCCTATTTTCATAATATTAATCATCCAAAAACATTGAATTGAATGACAACTAGATGTATACCATTCTTAAGCTACAAAAAAAAAAAAAAACAAACAGCTAAAGTTTTAAAAAGTTTTGATAATGAAAAAAAAGCAAAAGATTTTAAAACTAATACCATATAAAAATAGTCTTATGATTGAAATTATATTAAGGGTGTAGGTAGAGGTCATGCTGAAAGTCTTTTTCTCCCTCTTCATATTATTTGAGACATGATCTCTCTTTTAGCTGGGGACTATTTGGCCAGGGTGCTTGAAGAGTTAGGTCCTGATCTTGTATCTCTACATCCCCAATGTTATGACAAACACAGACCACCACATCCACCAGGTTGTAAAGTAGTTGGGTACCAAACTCAAGCTATATGATTATAGATAAGATTTTTATAAACTACGATATAAAATTAGTTGCATTTTATTTATTAAATTTATTTAATTATTAATTATTATTTAATTATTAATTAATTTTATTTAATTATTTATTTATTTAATGCAGTTCCATTGCATAAAATGAGTTGGTTGTCATCCTCTAGAGAACTATCAAGTTTGCCAAACTGACTGAATGTCAGTGATTCTCAACCTATTGGCTGTGACCCCTTTTGGAGATTAGATGACCATTTTACAGAAGTCATTTTACCTTTTACAAGTTGTTACGGACCATCAGAAAATGCAAATATTTACATCATGAGTCATAACAACAGCAAATTCCAGTTATGAAATAGCACTGAAGATAACGTGTAGTGGTTTGAATATTTTTGGCACCATAGAGTCATGTATTTGAGTATGTGGCCATTGTGGGTAAATTTATTTACAGTTGTGGCCTTGGTAGAAGATGTCTGTCACTGTGTAGGTGGACAGTGAGATCTTCTGTGCTCAGAATCCACCCAGTACAGCCTATAATCTTCTCCTGGCTTCCTCCAGCTCAAGATATATAAATCAAGGCCTCTCCAGCACCACACCTGCTTTGCTTCTTGCCATGATGATAATCAAGTAAACCTCTGAAACTGTAATCCAACTCCAATTAAATGTTTGCTTTTATAAAAGTTGACTTGATTATGATCTCTATTCCCAGGGAAAATTCCCTAAGATAATGATCCCCACAACCCGAGAAACTGTATTTCAGGTTGACAGCGTTAGAAAGTTTGAGAAGTATTGCTCAACAGTGCTTTGTATGTTAGTCAAATGAGATTATTTGTACCCAAAATAAAAATGTTTACCTGTCTGATCATAATAATTTCTTCACTCAGAATTCCTGCGGTAATGAACCAACATTAAAATGATAAAAAGTATTTTCTTCAAATATGGTTTAACGAAATGAAACACTTAAAGCTTGTAAAAATGGAGTTCAAGAAACTCAGCAACTACTTGGAAAAAGTAGACCACATGGCTTAAATTTTTTTCAAAATTGTGAAATGTTTGGGTTAATAATATATATATATATATATATATATATATATATATATGAAAACTGAAAAATGGAGCTCAGGTGAGTTGCAACCAAGATACAAGTACTTTGTAACTGAGATGGAGACAACTTCTAGTTTGTCCTGCTGGGATAGAAACTTTGGGGTCACCTATAAGCTGTTTCTGGTGCTAAAAAAGCACTTTGAGAAGAACCACTGCCCTACGGAGGAGACTCTGGATGCCTTGACTGACAAACAAACTGACAAAGGACGTATTAGGATTTGCTTCTCCAAGAAAAGCTAGGAGATAACATTGAAGCAGTGGCCTAAGGCCTTCAAGAACTGGGAAATGTACGGTTATCACTCGACACCAAGAGAGACCCCGCAGGTAAAACCCTGAGAAGTCCTCTCAAAATGACCCTCCATCCTCTGATGTTTCAGAAGCCTTGAAAAGTCCCACACTCTCTCTTCATTACCAAAGCAGAGTTGGCATGTCACAGGATTTCTGACTCTCTAGAGTAGGCGCTTTTGTTAATGTGTTTTTCAACTTCCTTGTTGGGGTAGGGGGTTGTTGTGATTTATGTCTACCAAAGGTACATTAATAATAATGTCTCCATTCACAAAAATTCAAACAATTGACAAAAGTCATAATAATTAACCCAGTATAAAGCCTGTTGAACTACATGTATATGAGAAGTTTTATGTCCAAGGATTTTACTAGTACACAATAATTTAAAATAAAATAAAAATAAGGAGAATTCTCAATGTATATCCATGAACGAATTTTAATTCAGCAACATGGGTGCTCTGACAAGGGATCATATATCTGGCTGTAATGCAGACATGCTACAGACCTTCAATTCCTCTGGCTGGAATACATGCATGGCCTTAATACACACCTTATATCTCAAACAATGATGTTTAATTCAGGGGCAGCCAAAGTGACAAATCAGAGATGAGGGAGAAAGAAGTTCAGTTCAGTTTGGAGCAGCTGTATTGGGAGCTGGTTGCAATTAAAATGGTTGAAATGATGGTGAGAAGAAGCTGTTATTTTGGAAAATCTTAATAGGTCTAAAGGTATTAATATTGTGAGAAACCAATTGTTAAGTCAACTGGCTGATTTAAGAAAGCAGGTGAAATTTGATGACTCTATTATTATACAATGTACTTTACTATCTTTAAGAACTTGGGGTAAGGTAGAGGAGCAAGAAATGTGGTCTATGTCATTCACAAAGACACAGAGAGGCTTTTATTGACTTCTTACAGACATTAAAATCTGGTATAAACAGGACAATATCAGATCCATAGGCAAAACATGTACTAATTGAAATTTATTCTTAGACCTTTAAAATTTAAATCAGTAATCATGGGTGATTATGATTAGAACTTCTGTTGACATAGACCCTAATGACCCTAATTGGACCAATAGCCAATAATCTTATATAACAAAGTTCATTGCTTTACATGTGGGAAAGGAGGTCCTTTGAAAAAGGACTTGTAAGCAGAGCATTGCTAGAGGCTTCTCTAGACCTCTACCTTCTGAGACTTATGAAAGTTGTAGTAAGGTTAGGCATTAGACTAGTGAATGCAAATTTGCATGATATATTTGAGGTAATTTTTAATGGCTAGGAGACTTTCTATCAGATCATCCTGTAAATATAGGAAACTCACTAAAGGGGTTAATTCATACCCAGGCAACAAACAAAACAAGCCAATTATTTCCTATCAACAATCCACAGAGCAACTAGAGAAAACTAAACTAGATTTTAGATATCTAATGCATGCTATAAAAGGAAGTACTGCCTTAGAATTAGCCAGAAGTAAAAATCTCACACTATCACCAAAGAATTCAATGCTATAAAATACCCAGTGTAGTTCATGGACCCCTATCCCCAAAAGACATCAGGAATGACTTCAGGAAGAAATAACCTAATGTTTCAAAAATTCATTGTGTTTCCAGGAATTAGAAATGAAGATTTCAAGGGAGAGATTGTATTACGGTTTGTGTGAAAGAAAATATGCAGTTTTAAGTGGGAGACAGGATTGCTCAGCTTCTACTGTTTCTATATATGAAGTGCAAACCAGCTCCACTTAAAAGGACAGGAGGATTTAGAGGTACCAGAAGACAAATTTTTGGCACACTTTTATCCATAACCAGAGACTTAAATTAAAATTAATTGTACTGAAATTGGAGGCTTAGTAGACATAGCAGCTGAAGCAACTATAACTTCATGAAGCTCTTGGAATCCATAATGACACCTTCAGAAAGTATCTCCACAGTTAGTAGAAATTGGAACATGATCCCAAATAGGATAAATAAAATGTGTGGGACCAGAAGGCCAAATGGGAAGAGTAAAGCCTTGTGCGACTCAGCTATAGGGAAGCCTTCTACTACAACAGTGAGTAGCTCTTCTATTTCAGACAACAGATACCTATTGTAACTGACATCCTATGTCATATGACTTTATTGTTTGTGCATTTAATTAGGTGAGAAGCCCAGCTTGCTGGTATAGAGCCCAGCAAGCAATGTGAGCACCCACGTGTCTGGTATATGTGTGGTTTTATAAAAACCATTTAAAAATGATAACCTAATATGCAGAAAGGGGTAATAAGGTTAACCAAAAGACACTAGATTGTAGAAAAATCCTGCTGGATTAGATCAACCTGTATAATTTAAATTAGTTTTAATATCAGGATTGAAGTCATAGTATGTGTTACATTGAAGAAGAGGTTTGGTTATATTTCCACAGATAATGAAACACTATGGGTTCCAGAAAAACTGATAAAGATCTGATCAGAATGAGAGAAACTTAGAGGTAAAGAAAACAAATTATTCCCAAGAATCCAAGCACATTTTGAGTAAGCAACTTGTTACATAATAACCAAGTTGTAAGTACTTCAAGCAAGCAGTTTTCTCAGTTTTTCTCACTGCCAAGCAGCACTCTGTGGTTACAAAGAAAGGCTTGATTATTTTATTTTCATCTTTAAAAGTAATTTTATAAGAATCTTAAAAGACTCACAAAGCTAAACATTTATGTAATAATCAATCATATTAACTTTAAATATTCAGAATGCATATCTGATCATCAGCAATTCTTATTAAGTCTGAGCACAAAAATGGATATAAGAAATCAATTACCACCAGTCCAGCCTCAGTGGGAGTCACATCAGCCAGAGCTGGTTTTCTTATTGTTCCTTAACCATAAAAGGTCCCTAGTTTAATAAGAGTGTACCTTTCTGCGTTTAGATTGTTTCCTAAGATTTTCTACATCAGAGCCAGTAAAACAATCTTATTCTAGGTTCACTAACAATTTTTATTTTTCAAAATGCTTTCTAAAGGAGGTAGTCATTGCTGATAACCTACATTTCTAAATTCTTTTCTAGGGTAGTGATTGAATCATAAATGTGCTCCATCAGCATCCTCTGAAAAAGATGAAGCATTATTATTTTGAGGGCCAGAGATAATGGCCAAAGAGAAGCTTGAAGCCCCCTTAAGCGTTTTCATACAATTGTTAGGTTGAGAGGGATGTGAGGGCAGCAAGTACAGTAGAACTCCATAACAGCATAAGTCCTCAGGACATTTAATCTGCTGGGCTATACCTCAACAGAGATGTACCCATCCTGGCTCTGCTAACCAGTGGACCACATTCCATGAGTTCTAAAGTGATTTGTTCTTCCTCTTCCTCTTGCATGGCCCTCAGCAGAAACAGGAGAAATGGATCTAGAGTAAGAAGGAAATAGAGTGGGCTGGAGGGGTGAAGGAAGTTGAAATGTGGTCAGGAAGTATTGAATGAGAGAAGAATATATTTTCAATAAGAAGTTAAATAATTTATGGCTAGAAAAATTGTATTCATGGTTACTATTAGACTTAATTTATAATATCAAAAGCTAAGTAATGTCCAAAAGCTTAATCTAAGAAAAACTTTCCCATATTGCTAGAGTTGAACATCAAAAGTATTCTCTTAAACCCAGAAACTCATTGGCAAACAGACAGAAAAGGTGACTATTTTCTGCCTATAAACTAGAACTGAGGTAAGAAAATTATAAACAAGAGAAAGAATACCTCTTCTCCATGATAAAAAAGTTTTTCCATTAAAGGAAAGTTCGAGAATTTTTGACATGTATCATACTCATTTCCTTTCTACCAATTTAGTTTGCTAATAGCAATATATCCATATTAATGAAAAATTCATTGAAAAGGTTCATGACAGTTATTACCTATTAAGGAAAAAGTTAAGATATTCATTCAAAGCCTTCTCATGGATCACAATTAAGGATGTAAAAGGCATATTGCTCCTCAAGCAGAAGGCCTGAATACAGTCATTATTATTCAGAAAAAATAAAACAAATATAACTTTGCCTATTTAAGAATACTAGAAAGAAAAGGGTATTGATTAATTTCTTTCACATTAAGATCTGGATTAAAAAGATTCAAACAAATCAGCCAATTATCAAAGACATTGTAAAGTGCTTTTAAATTGTATTTGCATTCACTAATATGCCTTACATTTTCTTATGTCAATTTCCTGGAATCTGTTGTTAGTTTAAGACATAATTCTTTTCATTTATTCTGAAAAAGTTAAAATATAAGATAATAAAATAATTATAAAATATAGTAAAATAAAAGATAATAAAATAAAAGGTGAAGGTACAGAACTCAAAACGTAGGTAAGGCACTTCAAAAATATAAAAAGGAATATTAAAATCCAATGTCCTAGCCGACATATTCAATTAAACTGAGCACCTAAGGGATTACAAAAATGGAAATGGGAATCATGGAGCCTGCATTGATATGACCTAGCTCCTCTGAAGACATGGTTGTTAGCTTGATGTTCTTCTGGGACTCCCAACAGTGGAGTGGGAGTGTCTCTGACTCTTTTCGCCTACCTCCTATTGGGCTGTCACATCCTGTCCTGAAATGAAGGTGTCTGCCTAGTATCATTGTAACTTGTTATGCTGTCTTCCATTGATACCCTCCATAAGCCCATTGTTTTCTCAAGCAAAAAAGAGAAGGAGTTGATCCAGGTGTAAAGAAAGGTAGTGCTGGGGTTGGTGGTGGTGGGGTAAACTGCGGCTGGGATGCATGGTAGGAAAGTCGAATTTAAAAGAAAAAAAAAAAGATACGATTTCTTTTTCACTGCTTCAAACATTTTTTTCGTAAAGTTTATATCATGTACCCTAATCCCACTCATCTTCCTGTCCCTTTCTGTACTTCTCCACCTTTGCCACCTTCCCTCTAAAATAAAATAAACATCTTGCTGTGGAAGCTGCAGTGTATCCCACAGTATACCCTTTTATCCACACATCTTCACTTGCAAATGTTCAATGCAATGAACTTTGGTCTAGTTCAAAACGTCTGGTTTCTGCTAAACTGTCAACAATGGATCCTCTCTGGACTCATCTTGGATATACTGTTGTTACTTTGCATCATGGAGATCCTGTAGCTTTTGATTTGAGGACTGGCATGATCTTGATAAATCTGCTACCTTTTTGGTGGGATAATGTGTATACTCTGCATCACCCAATGTATACTTTATTTTCAAAGTACTTTTTTTTCTAAAATATAATTTATGTGAAGTTTGGTAACCTAACATTTAAAATTGTTATCAAGACTTACTTTCATTCACAAAGCTTTTTACTAACATGTTCCATGGGGGTATTTTAAGAAAGCTCAGTTGATAAAAAGCTTACTAGAGAAACATCTGGGTTTGAGTTTGATCTCCATTGGCATGCTGCTCTGGGGTTGTAGAAAGCAGATTAGTGGGGGTCCTCAGTTCATGCTTCCCCTGTCTGGTAAACAGCAGTCTGGGACAATTGCTCTGGTTTCCAATCTCTTGTGTACCCTGGCACTGCCTACATACCAATGGGAGTTGAGAAGGGGTCATCCCAGGTCCATGTTTCCCCTCCAGGGTGTCTGTTGGCCAGGCAGGAGAGGAAAGTCAGAACCAGAGTTGATCCTCAATGAGAACCAAGAGGGCAGAAGGGCTAGGAAAGAAAAAATTCTCTGGAAGATTTAAGCACAGCTCTCAATGAGGAAGGAATTCCCCTGCCCCCAAAGGGATGCTTGGTGAAGGATGTAGTCCTTACTTGTCCAATCTATTTTATTTGATGACAAATCTGATTATACACCTTACATAGCATGAATCATTAATTCAATAACTTTGGCTAGAAGGAATTCCCAGGAAGAAATGCTCATTGGCTCAACACTGGGACCTACCTAGATACCTCATTAGCATGGAGAATTCTAGGTTTTTAGGCTACAAGATTGACTGCCATAGCCCTCTCAGTAGGGTGTTGTGGTTACATGTATTTTGGAAAAGAGCTTGCTCCAAGTCTAACATACTCACTCACTTCTGAATTTCACATGGTTTGGGTTCACTTAACCTTATCAATTCTTCTATTTGGTGGCATGTTTCACTTGATCCACAGAAAATATATAAGTAGATAGATGAGATTAATGGTAGGTATTTTAAATATGTAAGTGGTAGCTGAATCAATCAAAAAAATGGAGTGTTTTGGTAGTAAAAAGAATAGGCTATATAAAAGGAAATTGGCATTAAACTTCTTTCGAGTATGAAAATCTTATATTTTTGAATGTGCTTGAGTTTATCATGTCTAATGGTACATGTTTAATTGCATACACACATGTGTAATCCAGAGATATATATCAAGTATCTTTACCATATTTTAATCTACAATTTAATTAAATTTATTCTTTGACAGATTTATACACATATAAAATGCATTATAATTACCTCTTCTCCACCTGCTCTTATTCATCTCACCTTGTATTATTTCCATCTTTCCTAAAAGAATCAATGTTGTTATGCTTGGGGAGATATGGCATTTCAATGAGCCTGAAGTCCTTGATTCCATTGAACCTCAAGGGACGTATTTGTCTCTACCACCAAACCCAGGACTTTTGCTTATACATAATACAAGACACAATTGATACTATAAGATACTATAGATACTACAGAAAGGAGCAGACAGAAAATTGGTATTTGAAAGGATACTAATTGGAAAGGAAAAAGTCAAAATATCACTATTTGTAGATAAGACAGTATATATAAGCAACCCCATAAACTCATACAGAAAATTCATACAACTGATAACCAACTTCAAGAAAGGGACTTGATATAAAATTAATCCAAACAAATTGGTAGCCTTCCTCTACTCAAAAGATAAACTGGCTGAGAAAAAATTAGGGAAAAGATACCTTTCACAATAGTCACAAATAACATAAAATACCTTGGTGTGACTCTAACCAAGCAAGTGAAAAATCTGTATGGCAAGAACATCAGGTCTCTGAAGAAAAAAAATGTAAGATTTCAAAAGATGGGAGGATTTCCCATGCTCATGAATCAGGAGGCTTAACATATTAAAAATAGCCATTTTACCTAAAGCAATCTACAGCTTCAATGCAATTGAAAATTTTGATAAGAAATTTCAACTCAATTCTTCATAGAGTTAGAAACAGTAATTTGCCAGTCCATTTGGAATAATCAAAAACCCACAATAGCGAAAATCATTTTCAACAACAACAACAACAACAACAAACTTGTAGGGGAATCACCACCCTTTATCTCAAGCTGTATTACAGAGTAATAGTGAAAAAAAAAAAAAAAAACAAAAAAAAACCAACTGTATAGTATTTCTACAGAGACAGACAGGTAGATCCATGGAATGGACTTGAAGACCCAGAAATTTAACCCACACACCTATAGTCACTTGATCTTTGAAAAGGAGCTAAAACCATCCAGTGGGAAAAAGGCAACATTTTCAACAAATGGTGCTGGTTCAATTGGAGGTCAGCATAAAAAATGCAAATTGATCCATTCTCATCACCTTGTACAAAGCTCAAGTCCAAGAGACTCAAAAGCTTCCACATAAAGCCATATACACTGAAACTAACAGAAGAGAAAGTGGGGAAGAACCTCAAACACATAGGCATGGGGAAAATTTCCTGAACAGACCCCCAGACTTACGCTTGAAGAACAACAATGACAAATGGGACCTCATAAAATTCCAAAGCTTTTGTAAGGCAAAGGGCACTGTCTTTAGGACAAAACAGCAACCAACAGATTGGGAATAGATCTTTAACAGTCCTACAACTGACAGAGGGCTAATATCTAACATATACGAATCAAGAAGTTAGACTCCAGTGAACCAAATAACTCTATTAAAAATGGCGCAGACTTGGTCCTGCCAAGACTGAACCCCCAGTGAACGTGATTGTTGGGGGGAGGGCAGTAATGGGGGGAGGATGGGGAGGGGAACACCAATATAGAAGGTGAGGGGGAGGGGCTAGGAGGAAGTTGGCCTGGAAACCGGGAAAGGGAACAATTGAAATGTAAATAAGAAATATTCAAGTTAATAAAGATAACAAAAAAAAAATAAAATGGGGCAGAGCTCATTTCAATTCAATTCAGAATTCTCAATTGAGGAATCTCAAATGATGAGAATCACCTAAAGAATGTTCAACAGCCATAGTCATCAGGGAAATGCAAATACAACCCTGATATTCCACCGCACACCATTCAGAATGGCTAAGATCAAAAACTCAGGTGATAGTAGATGCTGGTGAGGATGTGGTGAAATAGGAACACTCCTCTGTATTTGGTGGGATTGCAAGCTGGTACAACAACTTTGGATATCAGTCAAGTAGTTCCTCAGGAATTAGATATAGTACTACCTGAGGACCCAGCTATAACACTGCTGGACATATAACCAAAAGATGCTCCAACATATAACAAGGACACATGCTCCACTCTGTTCATAGTAGCCAGAAGCTATAAAGAAGCTAGATGTCCCTCAACAGAGAAACTGATAGAGAAAATGTGGTACATTTACACAATGTAGTACTACTCAGCTATTAAAAACAATGACTTAATGAAATTCATAGGCAAACGGGTGGAACTAGAAAATATTATCCTGAGAGAGGTATCCAAAACACAAAAGAATACACATAGTATGGATTCACTGATAAGTGTATATTAGCCCAAAAGCTCAGAGTACCCAAGAAACGATTCACAGACTTTGTGAAGCTCAAAAACAAGGAAGACCAAAATGTGGATGCTTCAATCCTTCTTAGAAGGGGAAACACAATACTCATGGGAGTTATTTTTTTTCATTTCATTTTTTTTTTTTTTTTTATTATTATTAACTTGAGTATTTCTTATATACATTTGAATGTTATTCCCTTTCCCGGTTTCCGGGCAAACACTCATGGGAGTTATTATAAGGACAAAGAGTAGAGCAGAGACTCAAGGAAAGGTCATCCAGAAACTGCCCCACCTGGGGATCCATCCCATATGCAGCCGAGAAACCCAGAGACTGTTGCTGATGCCAAGAATTGCTTGCTAACAGGAGCCTGATAGGAGTCTTTTTGAGGGGCTCTGCTAGAACCTTACTGATACAGATGAGGACGCTTGCAATTAAGAATCACACTGAGCATCAGACCCCAATGGAGGAGTTACAGAAAGGGCTGAAAGAGCTGAAGGGGTTTGCAACCCATAGGAAGAACAACATCAACCAACCAGAACTCCCTAGAACTACAGGGGACTAAACCACCAACCAAAGAGTACACATGTGTGTGTGGGTGGGGTTGAGTTTTGAAAAGTACTCTGTTTCCTGTTCGAGACAGGTCAAATCCCCAGAAACCCTAATAGGGATGGCAGGCACATTCCCGGCCTCACAGATCAGGGTCTTACTAGATGCAGCTTCCCACAAACTCCTGTAGAGGTTTACCACAGACCAAGTCATGGAGGGCATGCCCCAAACCCCTCCGCCAGAGGTGAGGATGTAACCACAGGGTACATAGGCTCATGTCAAATTAGTCAGAGGAAAATGCCCCAAGCCCCTCCTCCACAGATGACGATATGACCACAGGTCACATAGGCTCAAGACAAATCAGTCATAGAGACAGGACAATGCCCCAAAATATGTAGATGAGGTGACCCACCCAAAAAACTGTTTTCAAAGTTCGTGGTCAGAATAAAAGGTGCGCAAGAATCACTCGGTTTTCTGAGATATTCTGTCATAAGAGCTGTAACACTATCACTTGGAGAAAGAGATCTGCTCTCCCAAAATTGCCACCAGAAACTCTCCTGCACCCGTCACCAGCTAGTCCCTCTCCTGCTGGGTAAGCCTGGCCTGAAATGGACTAGAATAACACCTGCCTGAATTCTCTACCTTTCTCCTGGATCCTCGAACCTAGCCGGACCAGAGATCTCCATGGAAAACCTCTGGCAAGGAGGCCTACACTCAGGGAGGGACCCATGGTTCTAGCTGCATATGTCACAGAGGATGCCATTATCTGGAATCAATAGGAAAAGCCCTTGGTGCTGTGAAAGTTCATTTCCTAGGTATAGGGAAATGCCAGGGTGTTGAGTTGGGAGTGGGTGGGCAGGAGTGGAGCATTTGCATAGAAGCAAAGGGAGGATGAGGGGCGATGAGAGAGAGGGAAAGATGGATAACATTTTAAATATAAATACATAAAATATTCAATAAAAATAAAGAAAAAGAAATTTGAGCCTTCTGGGTTTTTTAATTGATCATGTTTCCTGTTTGCCAGTTCCTTCTAGAACTCCCTGACTTTACCAACTTTACCACTGTTCTTTATATCTGTCTCATTAAACAAAACAAACAAACAAATGATGATGATGATGATGATGATGATGATGATGATGATAAAAACAAAACCTGCAACAAAATGGAAATTGATAATACAGGCAACAGAGAACTGAGGCAAAGTGTGCTGAAACAATGCAAAATAGGACAGGATGTCTGCAAAGACATCATTGAGTTCATATGTCAAGAGTAGTGGGCTGCCCTAAAGGGTGAGGTATGTAACCAGGGAGACTATATTGGAGGTAACTGTTTTTTAATTTGTTTTGTTTTGTTTTAGTTTTAGTTTTTCTTTGTCAGCAGGTATTACTTGCTGCTTGGTTAGATGTGGGAGTACTTCCAAGTCCCAGTGCTGAGACCCTGTTGGGCTTTACCTTGTTCTTATCTATTCTGACACAATCTCTGTGAGTTCATATCCATTCGTATTACTATGTCTGGATGATACTGTTTCCTTTGAGTCACCTATTATCTCTGGCTTTCAGCTTTTTGTTTTCTTCTACTAATAAGTTCATCAACCTTGAATAGAGGCTTTATTAAAGTCATCCTTTTTAGTATTGAGTGTATTGAAGACTCTAACTCTCTTCATAATGTGTAGACTTTTGTCTCTGGGTTAGTCTCCAGTAGTTATATCTACTGCAACAAGAAGAATCTCTCATGATTGCTGGGCTTCACTGATATATGGGTATATCACAATGTTGTTAGCAGTCATTGTATTGCTATACTGCTTTACCAGATTATTATTCTTACGTTTTTCTCCTAAACCAATGACCTCTCAAGTCACAGGATCTTGGCCAATTCAGAAGTGTAAGGAGTAGATTCTAGCTCATGGAATAGGCCTCACCTTCAATCAAAGAGTGACTGGTGACTCTCATAACATTTTACTGCTCTTTGTTCAATGTATCTTGTGGACAAGTCACAGTTGTTGATCAAATTGGAGCTAGGAGATACAAATGATTACCTTTCTCTTCCATATCACACAAAATACTTTCCAGCAACATGATTACTCATCAAGAATGGTGAAGGTACTAGTTAGCCAGCAGATTGATATTTTTGTATTTGATGAGGAAGCAATAGGACCCTACCATTATTTTATGTAAATTAACAAATAGACTTGGCAGTGGTCTTTGAGTCCTGGGTGTTTCCATCGAGCTCCTTTGTACAATATCTCTACAAAATATAACTTATTCCTGTCATTGCAAGTTGTACTTGATGTCATTAGATCTGTACTTGGGCATTGTCTGCAATATGATTTTAAGTATCTATTTAGATTCCTTTCTTGTATGTATATATATTAGGAACCTTCTACAGTATTAGGTGCCCATCTAATTTATCAAAAAAGCTTTCAGTGTTAGCTGTCCCTCCCCAATTTCCCTCCTTTATCCTTCTTTCCCTTCCCTTCCCTATTTAATCCTATTTTCCAGTTTTGTAAAAACTCTTTTCCCCCTTTTTTATCTTTCCTAAAGAGTATTCTGAGCTAGAGAACTGTAACTCCATTGTGCTTTCTAATTAAGATCAACATATATTGTCTCATTTTGACACATCATAGTATGGATAGTACATTTTATATTTTATGATACAAGCTTTGAAGTTGACATAGTATTTCTCATAATTGAATTAATCATTAAATAATTGAGTTAAAATATCACTTTCAACATCTGCCTGTGAAACAACTATCATCTTTATAGTCTAAAAACTATCCTCATATTTTAAAGTTATAAAAGTTTTTTAATAAAATGAGAAAAATAATATGAATTAGATTTAAGGCAAGATATAGGAATAATTTTCACATTCTTGTTACACATTCATTTTATAAATGAACTTTTGCAAATATTCAGAAAAAAACCTCAGGTTTTTAAAATTTAGTCTTTTCTCAAGCTATGTATTTTCAATAAGGTACATACGTATTTCTGGATAGCTAGAGAGAAAAAAACTTTGAGCTGCAAAATCACTAATCAATGCTCTATACTATATAAGTGTAAGAATATGCCACATGCTGTAAGTAATTACAGTAGTCAATATTTTAATATAAGGTGGCATTTGTATTATATGTCCATATCCATAAATTAAACTATTTTATGGTTGAATTCTATGTGGGACAAGATAAGTAATTATATTCAGTGGGTTTAGGTGGATTAAATGCATTGTCACAAAATGTTTTAAATATGTGGAGAAGAAAATAAAAACAACTTCAGCAAAATGGGTGTATACGAAATTAACTCAAAGAAATTAGTCTTCTCTACTCAAAGGATAAATGGGCTAAAAAAGAAATTACGGAAACAACAGTCTTCACAATAGTAACAAATAATATAAAATTCCTTGGTACGACTCTAACCAAGCAAGTAAAAGATCAATATGACAAAATCTTTAAGTCTCTGATGAAAAAAAAAATTAAGAAGACCTCAAAAGATAGAAAGATCTCCCATGCTGAAGGATCAGCATGCTTAATATAGTAAAACATGGCCATTTTACCTAAAGCAATCTACAGATTCAATGCAATCCCCATGAAAATTCCAAATAATTCTTCATAGAGATAGAAAGAGCAATTCTGAAATTTATCTGGAATAAGGAAAAAAACAGGAAATCAAATACCATTCCCAACAATAGAAGAACTTCTGGGGGAATCCCCATCCTTGACCTCAAACTATTCTACAGAGCAATAGTGATAAAACTGCGTGGCATTGGTACAGAAACAGACAGGTAGATGAATTTAATAGAACTGAAGACCTAGAAATGAACCCACACACCTATGGTCACTTGATCTTTGACAATGAACTAAAACTCTCCTATGGAAAAATGAACGTTTTCTGAAAATAGTGCTGGTTCAACTGGCAGTTAGCTTGTTGAAGAATGCAAATTGACCCATTCTAATCTCCTTGTAAAATGCTCAAGTCCAAGTGGATCAAGGACCTCCACCTAACACCAGATATGATGACTCTAATAGAAAAGAAAGTGGGAAAGAACCTCAAACATATTGGTACAGGGGAAATTTTCCTAAAAATGACACCAATGGCTTATGCTTTAAGATCAAAAATTGACAAATAAAACCTCATAGAATGGAAAGCTTCTGTAAGGCGAAGAACACTCTCAAGAGGGTGAAACAGCAATCCACAGATGGGGAAAAGATCTTTACCAACCCTACTTCTGGTAGAGGCCTAATATCTAAAATATAAAAGGAACTCCAGATGTTAGAATCCAGAGAACCATACAACCATATTAAAATATGTGATGCAGAGATAAACAAAATTCTCAGCTGAGGAATATCAAATGGCTGAGAAGCACTTAAATAAATGTTCAGCATCCATAGTCATCAGGGAAATACAAATCAAAATAACTCTGAGATCCACCTCACAGCAGTCAGAATGGCTAAGATCAAAAAATCAGGTGACAGCAGATGCTGGTGAGGGTTTGGAGAAAGGAGAACACTCCTCTTCCATTGCTGATGAAATTGCAAGCTGGTAAAACCACTTTGGAAATCAGTCTGGTGGTTCCTTACAAAATTAGAAATAGTTCTACCTGAGGACTCAGCTATACCTCTCCTGGGAATATACCCAAAAGACACTCCAACATATAACAAGGACACATGCTTCAGTATGTTCATAGCAGCCTTATTTTATAACAGCCAGAAGCTGAAAACAACCTAGATGTCCCTCGACTGGGAAATAGATACAGAAAATTTGGTACATTTGTCAGATCCATGAATATGTTTGTGTTGCTGTAGTGGAAGGATTAGTTCTCATAGGTTTGACTAGAATCATCCTGAGCAACAAGTAAAACCAAATGCTAAGTGTTGGTCAGTGACTTCCTTTTTGGTCACACAGAATTTGTAATTTAGAAATTACTTTCCAGCAATTGTAAAATAAACCAAAATGGTTTCATTGTCAGTATTTTAATATTACTTATAGATAACAATAATATAGATCAGAACAATTAAGAGAAAAGTTAAAGTTCACTGAGATTTTAAAATAGCACTTTCTATATATACTTTAATGTTTGATACCGGGTAAAGAATGCTCCTAAAAGAAATGGCTTGATAGTGACAAAATCCATGATCAGTCTCCTGTATCTCATTGTTAAATATCATTCGAGTCCAAACTAAATCATACTTCCCTTAAGAAATATTTTTTACTCAAGTAAAATACAATATGAACTCAGAATAGTTTGTAGCTCCAGAGGCACAGAAGTAGTAAATTGTTATGAGGAATGCTAAAGACAAGAAAAGACACTTTGAAGAAACCTTCCATACTCATCACCATTAGAGTATAAAAGTAATAATTATAATAGGCTATGATACTTTTGGTAGATACTTATCCATGAGAAAATATAGATATTAAGACAACAGGAAGAAGAAAGTAAATTGCAAACACTGAAGGCTATATTCTAAATGCTATCCTGAATTGCCATGAAAATGCAATAGAATAATAAGCTAAATATACTGTATTTTAAGGGAATTGTGTTGTTCACCCCTTTTCAATGAAAAAAGACCTTCACAACAAAATCAGTTCATAAATATAAAAATAAATATTTTTCAGCCACAGTAAAATTAATTAAATGAAATTATCATAAATGGCTGATGAAATTATAAATAAAATTATCATTGGGAAACACACCATACACATTATGCAAAAGTGTCACCCAAAATATTTATTTACATTCTATTATGCATCTTAAAGATTACAGGATGTATAGAAATATTTCAGCCTTGTCAAGTTTCCCAAAATAGTGTTTGTGATATGAGATATGAACGAGCACAGGAGTCCACATGTTGTGGTTTGCCCTGAAGTTATCTGTATTTTGATGCTAATTCCACTGCCCCAAGGACAGCTGCCTAGTCACATACTCAGGAATCAGGTGACTTCACCCGAACCTCCCCCATTGAATTTGTAAAGTACAGGTGAGGGGCAGGTACAGGACAGAAGGAGGCCTGTCATTGGAGGAGAAGGAAGGATGGGTGGGAGAGAAGTTTGAAGGAAGAGGAGACAGAAGATGGAAAGAGAGGAGAAGCCATGGCAGGTGATGTTAAGAGTCTGCTCTGTGTATTTACAGGTTGTTATCAATGTTCCTAAGGGATGGATGGTACCGGGCTTTGTATGTTTAAGTGGGCAATTATATCTTACCAATTGGATCAAAGATTATTGTGTTGTGTGTTCTTTTATGTAAGGGTTTGAGTGTAGGAAAGTGTGCGGCTGGGATATATTTCCACAGATATCTAGCAGATATCTTGGGGCACCATGGTGCAGACCAAGTGAGGTAAAAGACAACCATACCCTTTTTTATTTTTATATTTTTACAACAACATACACATTACTCGAGGGTGTGGTTCCTTCACTGGGGCAAGTGTTAAGCTTCCTTTTCTATGGAATGGTGGCAATCAAAGCCATCACCCTGCTGATGTCTAGTTTACAGTGAGCTGTATGGATACCAAGTTTGCAAGCTAATCTTTCAGTCATTCATACTGGATAGCTATTTACTTGATTGAGTTATACACAGGCAACTAAAAGCATTACATTTTCTCTCTGTGTTTCTGTAGGAAGGGAGCCAGTTCCTCTTCTACAGGGAAACACAGATGTTTGCTAAAAACGAATGACTGGGTTTCTTTAAGTTTGCTGGTGCACGTGTTCTAAGGCCAAAGGTACTCTAGACAGTGAACTGCCTGACAAAGCTTCATCTTCATTGGGGGTGAGCAGCATCTTGTCAGCTACACAGGAAATGTCAGTTTAGAAGTGGTTCATGTTCTCCCTGGAATTGGAATATATTTTTCATGTTTATCAACATCTAGGCTTCATTGTTCTAGTTCATGAACTCAAGAACTTATGTCCCCAAATCCACAGACACAGCATTGTCATTAAGTAGAGAATTATTCCATTGGAATTTTGGTTCTTAGGTAAGCCATGCTTCTTTAGATTAAGCCATGCTACCTGTGTCCAGTAACATGTTGTTTCTTGAAAATAGATATTTTCTTTACACTAAAATTACTTTTATAGTAATTATAATCTTACTGATTATAATTTCCCCACCTACAAGTCCTGCCAGTTCTACTCACTTAAATCAGTTCAACTCACTTAAATTCATACCCTTTCTTGCCATTTCTTATTAGACAACAATTTGGCATCTGAAAAAAATTGTAAAATAAAATAGGATAAATAAAAACATGCAAACCAGAATAGGGCAAAACAAATAAGCAATTGGAAAATAAAAGACCCAAAGAAAAGAAAGAGCACAAGAAAAAATATATATATATATGCATAGAGACACACACATTGCACACATAATAAATACATAAAACTGGAAACCATAATACATTAGCAAAAATCCTGTAAAGGGAAGAAAAGGTCAAAACAAAGCACTATCATACACACACACACACACACACACACACACACACACACACACACACACACACACACCCTCCTAAATGTCATTCACTCCATTTTATGTTGGCTGTCTAATGCTGGGCATGAGGCCTACAGTTATGCCTCATTTGACTATTTTGTGAAATTGCATTGGAGAAAACTATTTGTTTGTTTACTTATTAGTTTGTTTTTACACTCCAGATTTTATTACCCTCCCTGTCCAACCCTGAGGGTTCCATATCTCATAACTCCTCCCTATACCACCCCAAACCTGCACTCTCCTTCCTCTGTCTCCCCAGGATATCCCCACCCCACCTACCCCATCAGACTTCTAAACCTCCTGGGGCCTCCAGTCTCTTGAGTGTTAGGTACATGTTCTCTTTCTGAACCCAATCCCAGAAGTCCTCTGCTGTATATGTGTTAGAGGTCTCATTTCAGCTGCTCTATGCTACCTAGTTGGTGGTACAGAGTTTAAAAGATCTTAGGGATCCAGGTTAATTGAGACTGCTGATTTTCCTACAGAGTTGTCCTCCTCCTTAGCTTCCTTGAGCTTTTCCCTAATTCAACCAGAGGGGTCAGCAGCTTCTGTTCCTCGGTTGGGTGCAGATATCTGCATCTGATTCTTTCACCTGCTTGTTGGGTCTTTTGGAGGGTAATCATGGTAGGTTCTTTTTGTGAAGGCCCCATAGATTCAGTAATGGTGTCAGGTCTAGGAGCATCCCCTTGAGCTGTATACCACTTGGGGCCTGTCACTGGACCTTCTTTTTTTTGGGTTCTTCTCTATTTTCATCCTTATATTTCTGTCAGACAAGAAGAATTACTGATCAGAGCATTAGTTGTGGGATAGCAAACCCATCCCTCACTTCATGCCCTGTTTTTCTGATGGAGGTGGAGTCAATATGCTCCCTTTCCCCATCGTAAGGCCTTTCATCTAGGGTCTTCTCTTTGAGCCCTTAGAGTCTCTCACTTCCCAGGTCTCTGGTACATTCTAGAAGGTCATCCCAACCTCCTTCCTCCCAAGGTCACCTGTTTCCATGCTTTCGGCTGGCTCTCAGGTCTTCAGTCCTTTTCCACCGCCCAATAACAGATCAGTACCACCCGATCACCATCCCCTTTCTATTCCCTGTCTCTCCCTCTCTCCCGGATTGTGGGTGCATTCTTCTTCCTCCCTGGTGGAAATGAAGCCTCCTTACTTGGACTCTTCAGCTTGTTGACCTTTCTGAGTTCTGTGGAATGTATCTTGGGTAGTCTGTACTTTTTTTTGGGGGGGGGGTGGGCTAATATCTACTTATTAACAAGAACATACCATGCATATCCTTTTGGGTCTGAGTTACCTCACAAAGTATGACATTTTATAGTTCATCAATTTTCTTGCAAAACTCAGGATGTTCTTGTTCTTAGTAGCTGTGTATTATCCCATTGTGTAAATGAACTATATATATATATATATATATATATATATATATATATATATATATATATATATATATTCATTCTTCCATCGTGGGACATCTGGGTTGTTTCCAGCTTCTGACTATCACAAATAAGGCTGCTATGAACATGTGACCCTGTGGCATGGTGGGGCATCTTGTATATTCCCAACAGTGGTATTTCTGGATCTTTAGATAGGTCTATTTTCAATTTCTGAGGAACCTCCAAATTGATTTCCAGAGTGGTTGTACCAGTTTGCAATCCCACCAGCAATGGAGGAGTGTTCCTCTTTCTCCACATCCTCGCCAGCAACTGCTGTCACCTGAGTTTTTGTTCTTGGCCATTCGGACTGGTGTGAATAGGAATTTCAGGGTCATTTTTGTTTGCATTTCTCTCCTCACTAAGGCCTTTGAACATTTCTTTATGTCCTTCTCAGCCATTCGCGATTCCTCTAATGTGAATTCTCCATTTAGTTTTATACCTCCATTTTTTAATTGGGTTGTTTGGTTTGGGGGTTGTAAATATTTTTGAGTTCTTTAAATATTTTGGATATTAGCCCTCTGTCAGATGTGGGGTTAGTGAAGGTTTTTTTCCCCCAAACCTGTGGAATGCTGATTTGTCTTATTGACTATGTCCTTTGCCTTACAGATGCTTTCCAGTTTCATAAAGTAGCATTTATCAATTCTTGATCTTAGAGTGTGAGCCATTGGAATTCTGAGAAAACTTTTCTTTATTAAAGATTATCTCTTGGTAATGACTTCTGTGATAGGGATTGAAACTTATGTCTTCTCCCCTTCTTAGTGCTTGAACTTCATCATTTTTAGGCTTATGCAGGCCTTGTGCATGCCAGCAGTCTTAGTATACCATTGTATACCATAAGTATACCATTGCTGTTTTTTGTCTAGACTACATCATGTTCTTTAAGACTTAAATTTTCACTGATTCTCATAACCTTTTTTCCCTCTCCTCTGAAGTTTTCCTGAGTCCTGAGGATAGATATTTGAAGGAGATTTTGTTTTTAGGTCTGAGAACTTGAAGATTATTGACTCTGCCTAATGATTGGCTATGGACCTCTGTATTTCTTCCCATCTGCTGTAGGAAGAAACTTCTCTGACAATGACAAAGAAAAATACTTAACTTTGAGTATAGAAAGGATGCCATTTCATTATCAGTCATTTTATTGCTACCTTTATTATTTTTAGAACAGTTTCTACTTAGTTTTCCTCTAGGTCCATAGCTTATCTAGTCTTTGGCATAGGTTCCATCTCATGGAGTGACCCTAAATATAATTTGACATTGCCTGTTACTTCCAAACTTTTGTGCAAGTGCAACTATTGTGTCAGTGTGTCTTGTAGTTGATCACCTGTGTGTCTTACACTTAATTCTCCTTTGTAGATTGAACTGTTTCTACTGTGTTATTGTTTATCATTCTCCTTTAACACCATGAAGAATATCTTCTACAACATGAGCAACAGTGAGTAGGCGTAAATGCTGGAGGTAGGTACTAGTTTAACTTCCCTGTGCTAAACAAGTTATAGTTTATTGTCACTTTATGGAGAACATCCAAAAGCTCTGGTAATAGTTTAGATTGTAGGTTTCAATGGGAGCTTTTTGGTCAATAACTCCATTAACATAACCCATTCTAAGCATTAGATGCTTTGTTTAATGGAAAGAAATTTACAACTCTGACTTGAACTACATGTTATTGGTATACTATTTAGATATCTTTCATTTATGTGTGTGTATATATATATATATATATATATATATTAGAAGCTCCGATTTTATTAGGTGTTTAAGTACCTTTCAAATAGCCCTTAGTTTTAGCTGTCCCTACCTAGATTCCCTCCAATTTCCCTTTCTTTCTTTCTTTCTTTCTTTCTTTCTTTCTTTCTTTCTTTCTTTCTTTCTTTCCTTCTTTCCCTGTTTTCTTTCATCTCTTCATTCTATTCCTTCTCTACCCATCCATCTATTTTGTTGCCCCTTTGTAAGGTGTCGCTTTTCTCTCCCCCAGTCTCAAACTTTACACTTAACTTCTGTAGTTACTGAGTGCTGCATGCTTATCAAAAATTTAACAGCTAATATCTGCATAAAGTTTGCTTTGGTTCTGAATAATCTCACTTAGTATGACATTTTCTTCTATTTCCATCCTTTATGTAACAATTTCAAGATTTTGATATTTTAATAGCTTCATAATATTCTGTTATGCAAATGTCTCTCTCTCTCTCTCCCCCCCGTTTTTTCTATTCATTCATACATTGCCAAACATCTAGGCTGATTTCAATTTCTTTGCGCTACTGTGAATAGAGCAGCAATGCCCAAAGATAAGCACATTGTTTGGTAGTAGGATGTGGAGTCCTTAGGGTACATATCCAAGAGCATAATAACTGAATCTTTATGTGGAGCAGTTCCAAACTTCCTAAAGAACTGTTATAGAATTCCACAGAGTCTGTATAAGATTGTATTCCCCACACCCAAGAGCAGAGGTAAAACCAACTCTTCTGCTCCAAGCCACCCACCTGTAGGACTCACAACCCAGGAGCAGTCTGGGCCAGGATCCTTTGGGGTTCTGCCTGTGCGTGGAACTGAACCAGTCCCATAGATCTCTGTACCCAAACCCTATGGGGGAGAGACCTGGACTCTCAGAAATGCCAACATTCTTGAGAGCTCAAGGGAGACATCCACTTCTGCTCACATTTCTGGCCAAAAAGGAACCCACCTAGTGTCCTCTGAGGACAGGAAGCTAGGAGCAGTCAGAAACAGTACACTTCTTGTTTATGTTTGCACCTAGAGCTGAAAATCAGTGGCCAGGAGCCCTGATACACCTGAGAGCAGAGGTAAGACCAACTCTTCTGCTCTGAGAAACCCAACTTGATGCCTCAGGACACATAAACCAAGGAATAGACTAGGACAGGACATTTCTGGGTTCTGCCTTCGCTCAGAGCTAAACCAGCACCACAGCTCTCTGTACTCAGATCCTGCTGTAAGAAAACAGATATATAGGAATGCTAACACAAAGTCTTACTGGAGGATCAAGACACTTTCAGAGACAGCAAGACAAGATAACACAAGATATCACCTGATGGTGAGAGTCAAAGACAGGAATCAAAGCAACAGAAACCAAGACTACTTGGCATCACCAAAGCTCAGTTCTCCAACCAGTGCAAAAACTGGATATCCAAACACACCAGAACAGCAAGATTTGGATTTTAAATCAAACCTCATGATGATGGAAGAGAACTTTAAGAAGGACATAAATAACTTCCTTAAAGAAATACAGGACAACACAGGTAAATGAGTAGAAGCACTTAAAGAGGAAACGCAAAAATCCCTTAAAGAATTACAGAAAAACACTGAAAAACAGGTAAAGGAATTGAACAAAACAATCCATGATCTAAAAATGGAAATAGAAACAATAAAGACATCACAAAGCAAGATAAGCCTGGAGAAAGAAAACTTAAGAAAGAGATCAATAGTCACATATACAAGCATCACCAACAGAATACAAGAGATAGAAAGGAGAATCTCAGGGGCAAAAGATACCATAGAAAAGAGTGACACAACTTCAAAGAAAACATAGAACACAAAAAGCTCCTAACCCAAAACTCCAGGAAATGCAAGGCACTATTAGAAGATCAAACCTCAGGATAATAGGTATAAAAGAAAGCAAAGAGTCCCAAATTAAAGACCAAGTAAATATCTTCAAGAAAATTATAGAAGAAAACTTCCCTAACCTAAAGAAAGAGATGCCCACGATCATAAAAGAAGCCTACAGAATTCCATATAGATTGAACCAAAAAATTAATTCCTTCCTTCATATAATAGTCAAAATACCAAACACACAAAACAAATAAACAATATTGAAAGAAGTAAGGGAAAAAGGTCAAGTAATACATAAAGGCAGACCTACCAGAATTGCACTAGCCTTCTCACCAGAAACTATGAAAGCCACAAAATCCTGGCCGATGTCATACAGACCCTAAGCAAACAAAAATGCCAGCCCAGGCTACTAGATGTAGCAAAACTCTCAACTAACATAGATGGAGAAACCAAGATATTCCATGACAAAACGAAATTTACACAATATCTTTCCACAAATCCAGCCCCACAAAGGATAATAGATGGAAAACTCCAACACAAGGAGGGAAAATACACCCTAGAAAAAGTAAGAAATTAATCATCTTGCAATAAATCCAAAAGATGAGAGACAAATAAAATTGCACTTTTAGCAACAAAAAGAACAGGAAACTACAATCACTGTTCCTTAATATCTCAACTTCAATGTACCAATAGAAAGACATAGACTAATAGACTAGATACATAAAGAGGACCCAGCATTTTGCTGCATACAAGAAACACACTTCAGTGACAAAGAGAGACACTACATCAGAGTAAAAGGCTGAAAAACAATTTTATAAGCAAATGGTCCCAAGAAACAAGCTGGAGTAGCCATTCTAATATTGAATAAAATTGACTTCAATAAAAAGTTATCAAAAAATAAGGAAGGACACTTCATATTAATCAAAGGAATAACCCACCAAAATGAACTCTCAAATATGAATATCTATGCTCCAAATGCAATGGTACCTACATTCACAAAAGAAACCTTACTAAAGCTCAAAGAAAACATTGTACCTCACAGAATAATAATGGTAGACTCCAACACCCCACTCTCATCAATGAACAGATCATAGAAAGAGAAACTAATGGGAGACATAGAGAAACTAACAGAAGTTATGACCCAAATGAATTTAACAGATATCTATAGAATGTTTTATCCTAAAAGAACCTCATGGTACTGTCTCCAAAATTGACCACATACTTTGTCAATAAAACAGGTCTCAACAAATACAAGAAGATGGAAATAATTCCATGCATTCTATCAGATCACCACAGACTAAGGCTGGTCCTCAATAACAACAAAAATGACAGAAAGCCCACATATACATGGAAGATGAACATGCTACCCAAAGATAACTTGGGCAAGGAAGAAATAAAGAAAGGAGTTAAATATTTTTTTTGGAATATAATGAAAATGAAGGCACAACAGATCCAAACTTATGGGCACAATGAAAGCAGTGCTAAGAGTAATACTCATATTTCTAAGTGCCTCCAAAAAGACACTGGAGATAGCACACACAAGTAGCTTGACAGTATACCTGAAAACTCTAGAACAAAAAGAAGCAAATACACCCAAGAGGAGAAGACTGCAAGAAATAATCAAACTCAGGACTGAAATCATTCAAGAAGAAACAAAAATAACTGTATAATGAACAAAACCAGGAGCTGTTTCTTTGAAAAAATCAACACGACAGAGAGCCCTTAGCGAGACTAAAGAGTGGGCACAGAGACAGTATCCAAATTAACAAAATCAAAAATGTGAAGGGATACATAACAACAGAAACTGAAGGAATTCAAAAAATTGTCAGATCCTACTACTAAAACCTATATTCAACAAAATTGGAAAATTTGAGTGAAATAGACAATTTTTATAGGCAGATACTAGGTACCAAAGCTAAATCAGAACCAAATAAACAATATAAAGTGTCCCATATCTTCTAAAGAAATAGAAGCAGTCTTTAAAATGTCCCAATCTGAAAAAAGCCCAGGACCAAATGGGGTTAGTGCAGAATTCTATCACAGCATCATACCTAATACCACTATTCTCCAGACTCTCCTACACAATAGAAGAAGAGAGAACACTAAATAATCTGCTCCCTGAAGTTACAATTACTGTTATACAAAAACTACACAAAGACCCCACAAAGACCAATTTCCCTTATGGATATCAACCCAAAAATACTCAATAAAATTCTCACAAAACGAATGCAAGAACACATCAAAATGAACAACAACCAAGATGAAGTAGGCTTCATCCCAGGGATTAAGGGATTGTTCAATATATGGAAATCCATCAATGTAAACCACTATTTAAACAAACTCAAGGAAAAAGAACACATGATCCTCTCATTAGATGCTGAGAAAGCATTGGACAAAATTCATCAACCCTTCATATTAAATGATTGGAAAGATCAGGATTTCAAGACACATACCTAAATGTAGCAAAAGCAATATACAGAAAACCAGTAGTCAATATCAAACTAAATGGAGAGAAACTTGAAGCAGTCCCACTTAAATCAGGGACTAGACAAAGCTGCCCAGTTTCCCCATACCTATTCAATATATTACTGGAAGTCCTAGCCAGAACAGTCAGACAACAATAGGTCAAACAATACACATTGGAAAGGAAGAAGTCAAAATATCACTATGGCAAATGATATGATAGTATACTTAGATGACCCCAAAAATTCCATCAGAGAACTTCTAAAAGCTAATAGAAAAACTTCTGTGGAAATCACCTTCCCTTACCTCAAGATATATTGTAGAGCAATAGTGATTAAAAAAACTGTATGGTATGGGTACAGAGACAGCCAGGTAGATGAATGGAATAGAATTAAAGACCCAGAAATGAACCCACATACATAACTCTGGTCACTTGATTTTTGACAAAGGACCTAAAACCATCCAGTGGAAAAATAATAGCATTTTCATAAAAGGGTGCTGGTTCAACTAGTGGGCAGCATGTTGAAGAATGCAAATCAATCGATTCTTATCACCCTGTACAAAACTCAAGCACAAATGGATCAAGGACCTCTACATAAAACCAGATACATTCAAACTATTAGGAGAAAAAGAGGGGGAAGACCCTCAAACACACGGGCATTGTAGAAATTTCCTGAACATAGCACCAATGCTCTAAGATCAATAATCAACAAAAGGTATTTAGAAAATTGTAAATCTTCTGTAAAGCAAAGGACACTGTCATTAGGACAAATGACAACCAACAGATTGGGAAAAGATCTTTACCAATCCTATGTCCAATAGAGGGCTAATATCCAATATATTCAAAGAACACAAGAAGTTAGACTGCAGAGACTCAAATAACCCTATTAAAAATTGGGTACAGAACTAAATAAAGAATTTCCTAGTGGGTATATGGAATGGCTGAGAAGCTCTTAAGGAAATGTTCAACATTCTTAGGCATCAGAGCAATGCAAATCAAAACAATGCTGGGATTCCACCTCACACAAGTTAGAATGGCTAAGATAAAAATCAGGTGACTACAGATGCTGGCGAGGATGTGGGGAAACAGGAACACTCTTCCACTGTTTGTGGGATTGCAAGCTGGTACAACCACTCTGGAAATCAGTCTCGAGGTCCTTCAGAAACTACTATCTGAGGACCCTGCTCTACCACTTCTAGGCATATGCTTAAAGATTGTCCACATATAACAAGGACATATGCTCCACTATGTTCATAAGCTTTATTTATAATATCCAGAAGCTGGAAAGAACCCAGTTGTCCCTCAGCAGAGGCATGGATACAGAAAATGAGGTACATTTACACAATGGAGTACTACTCAGCTATTAAAAACAATGACTTCATGAAATTCATAGGTAAGTGAATGGAACTAGGAAATATTATTCTGAGTGTGGTTAACCCACTCACATAGAAACATATATGGTATGCACTCACTGATATGTGGATATTAGCCCAAAAGCTCAAATTACTCAAGATAAAATCCACAGACCACATGAAGCTCAAGAATTAAGACAACCAAAGTGAGAATGCTTTAGTCCTTCTTAGAAGGGGGAACAAAATTTCATAGTAGGAAATAAGGAGACAAAGTTTTGAGCAAAGCCTGAAGGAAAGGCCATCCAGAGACTGCCCCACCTGCGAACCCAGCCCATATACATACAGCCGCCACACAAACAATATTGCTGATGCCAAGAAATGCATGCTGACTAGTGCCTGGTATAGCAGTCTCCTCAGAGGTTCTCCCAGAGCATGACAAATACTGAGGCAGACTCTCGCAGTCAACCATTGAACTGAAATGGGTTCCCACTGGAGGAATTAGAGAAAGGATTGATGGAGCTGAAGGGGTTTGCAACCCCATAACAACAACACTACCAGCCAACAAGAACTCCCTGGGACTAAACCACCATTCAAAGAGTACACATGGAAAAACCCATGGCTTCAGCTGCATATGCAGCAGAGGATGTTTTTTTTTTTTTTTTTTTTTTTTGCCACCAATGGGAGAAGAAACTTTTGGTCCGACCAAAGTTGAAACTGCCCCCCGGCCAGTTTAGGGAATGTTAGGGCAGGGAGGTGGGAAGGGGTGGGTGCATGGGTGAGGGAACACGTTACCCGAATGAGGGGTGATGTTATATGAGATAGGGTGTCTATGAACAGGAAACCAGGAAAGGGGATAACATTTGAAATGTAAATAAAAACTAAAAGGAAAGAAAAAGATCAAATAAAAGAAAGAAAATATTCATTAAGTCAAAATAAAGTTGTGTAAAAATAAAGTATTGTAAGTGAAGTAAAGAAAGTCAACATAAATATAGAATAAAATTAGAAAACTGTAAACAAATATATTAATGGGTTATGGCATAACAAAAAAACACTATTCTTCTGAACTCCTGCTAAGAACATTTGGTTTCCTCTCAAAACCCTAAAACCAGACTGACGAGGTCCTTTAATCACTGAAGCAGGTTGCAGGTAGTCAAACTCCTGGGTGAGTCTGTTCTGAATTGGTTTGTATTTGAGAGAGTATATTTAAATATTAAACATCTAATTATGCTAAGATTTTTATCTCTTTCGTGACAATAATAAAAATATTTCTTACTCTCACTTAATTCCTTGCTGAGGAATATATTTTGATAGTGTTGTTCTTTTTAGGTTGTTTGGGAAACTGACTTGTATTACACTTTCTGAATCCATCCTATTAATGTTTGCTTTTAACATTTTAAAATAGCAGAGTATTTATTTGTCCTTGTTAGCTTCACCTTTCCCTCTGCTTTATGATAATATTTGTATATATTCAAACGTCCTTCAGAAAGTTGGATGTACTTGGAGTTGCTTTTATTTTCATGAACTATTGCCAAGTCCCGTGGGGTGCTGGCTGGCATGTTCTGTGAAGTAAGTATTGATGTGAAAATTATTCCTCATTGTGCCAAACAAATACTTCTATTGTTGGTATCTAAAGGCTGACTGAATTCAGAAAAAAATATTTGAAAACTGCACTTCTCTCACTTTCCTAGGTAGGAGTAACATAAAACATAAACTTTTGCTGACATCATTACCTGGGCTGGTTTTATAATTTATATGAAAAATAAAAGTCAAAATTCTTATGAGGAGGCTGCAGAAATGGCTTTGTGGTAAACAAAGAGTGGTGCAGAGTCAAAAGAATCAGAGCTCTGATGGAGAGATCACACAAGTAGTTGTACTACAAAAAAAAAAAAAAAAAAAAAAAAGAAAGAAAAAAAAAAAAAAAAGAAAAAGGTACTAAGGTTATTGCATAGTGCTGCCTTCCAGAGTAGCTAGGAAAAGTGAAAGCAATAGGTTCAGGGAGAAACTCTGCCTCAAAGGAATAGGCAGTAAATAATACAACACATATGATATTCTCTCCTGGTTTCTGTAAGCCCACAGATGACTTCATATGCACACAAGAGAAACATAGAAATAAACTCAATGAAACAAATCAATTTTGAAACAATATAAGAAGACATTAGAATTTGTTACAAAATAAATAGGGTAGAATTATAGGTGTTTTTATAATTTTAAATTTTATAACTGTAGTGTATATATAGAACATTATTAACAAAACACCTATGCTTGAGATATTAAATAACAGATTTATCTAACACTTTTCATACATATTAATTCTCCCTTACTGAACGAAAACTATAGCGTTCTGTTGTCTCAGATCTTTACCTGAATCAGACAGCATAAACATGCCTTAAACCCAGGACATGTAAATTTGATTTATTGTTTTAAAATGAAAGTAAAAAATGAAAAAACATGAAATGCCATAGATTTCTTTATCTATGAAATTAAAATATATGTACAGTTCAGCACACAAGCCAGTGGGACACTGGTATAACAGCAGACCATGAATATAAAACCTGACTCAAGAATTTGCTTTCCATTGCCTCCATACTCGCAGAAATGTAACTCATACAAGCATATCTAAGCAGAAATTTCAGTGATAGCCAATGGAAAAAGGTCAGAAGGCTCCATGGCCCAGTGTAGGGGAATGCCAGAGCAGGGAGACAGGAGGGAGTGGGTGATTGGGAAGGGAATCGCCCTCATAGAAGCACAGGGAGAAGGGATGGGATTGGAGGTTTCCAGAGGGGAAATCAGAAAAGGGGGTTACATTTGAAATGTAAATAAAGAAAATATCCAATAAAAGAAAAGAAAAGACACAAAGGTCAGATAATGAAAAAAAAAATTCTCAAATAATATCTTGCTTTTCCTAAATGACCTGTTTGACAATGAAATTTCTTTCTTAATCTTTCTATTTATTATGTGCATAACATTAATGTGTAGCATAAATCAAGGTCTGGGAAAAATACATGAATTTTATGAAAAGAGGTTATGATGCAATTAAAACAGGTCATTTTTGCTCATAATTCTTCTCGTATATATCCACAATCTTAATGTTTTTGAAACTTTATTAAAATTCTCTATAGTTATATGAGACATTTTGTAATCAATAGGTGGCATTTTATAAACTGGTACTGGAATATTTAGAGGTAAATTTAGTCATACAAACACACACATGAGTCCATATTATAACAGTTGTCTTAGAATTATTTCAAAATATTATATAATGAAAATTTTATAGCTATTCAACTCTATTTTGGACCTCTTCCTTGCGTTGGTCTCCTTTGCATATCAGAGAAGTGACTCTTGGAGAGGTGATAACACAGAAAAATGCATGTTTCCCTCTGTAATCAAAATATAATTTCTATAGGTATAAGTTATAAAAAACAACAACCAAAAGTAAAGTTAAACTTTAGAAATTTTGGAAGCACTCATTATGACCTGAAGATCAAAGAATATATTTATATTTATGTATTAAGCAACATAAGAAATATACAATGACCTTTGGATCAAGTACATTTCTGTTACCTTTTGAGTAATTTACATTTTGAAAGTCATACACATTTTGAAATTACTAAAGTAAAACATTGAGTGCAATGATTTAAGTAACTCCTGCCCTTCTCAGGCAATCTTCTGCTGATAATTTCTTTGTTAACTGAGGGTAGAATGGTTCAAGCACACACATAGCTGTCAATTTAAATTCAGGTACAAACTTTAAGAACTTAAAAATAAAATCTATTTCAAGCTATTATTAAGGACCTTGCCTTTAAGTAGGTACAATTTTTTTATTAAAACAAAAAATAAACCTTCTTATGATAAATAAAAGTATAGTTTCATCTCAGTCCCTAGGGGTGGTCTAGATTCTTATATGTGTCTTCCTTCTTGGTTGAAGTCAAAGTTCTAGGTCCAACCAAAATAAATAAATAAATAAAACTCCAAAAGCATTAGTTATTATGTTTCCAAACTTTATAACTTTTGAATAAGTAGAAAATAAGTGTAGATAATATTTAAAATTTGAGCATATAATCATGACAGGAGAATCCGGACATAGTAACTCAGATTTAAAACCTCAGCACTAAGGCAGCTAAAGGGTTTTCTTGAGTTTTAACATAGATATGGATGTATGGTAAATTACAAGGTAGATTCCATTACCTTAGAATAAATTTTTCTTAAAAGGACAAAATGAAGTAAACAAAAAATGACACTGAAGGGAGAAAGATTATGCAAACTGAGAGATGTTTTAGGATTGGGCAATAATAAATCTTCTTGGAGGTAAAACAGATAAGTAGAAGTAAATGACTGAGAAAGGGATTAACATGAGAGAATATTTCTTATACAAATATTTATGATTTGTTTACATGTACATGGTAGTACATAATGTACAGCTCAGTTAAGAAAATGTTGATGGTGGCAAAGCTTACTCAATGATAAGAAGTTCTGAAAAATATTCTGAACAGGAATTATGTAATCACCATGTGTTTAGTGTGTGTTTGCCTGTGTGTATGTGTGTGTGTGGTATGTATCTTTGTGTTTTTATGTGCTAGTGCATGTGTGTGTGTGTGTGTTTATGTGCTAGTGCGTGTGTGTACGTGTGTGTGGTATGTATCTTTGTGTGTGTTTATGTGCTAGTCATGTGTATGTGTGTGTTTGTGTGTGTGTGTGTGTGCATGTGCATGTGTCTGTGTGGTGTGTATCTTTGTGTGTGTGTGAGAGTGTGTATGTGCGTGCATGCGTGCGTGTGTGTGTGTGTGTGTGTGTGTGTGTGTGTGCCTGTGTAATGTGTACTGACAATAAGATAAGTCCCTTAGTAGAAGGAGAGATTAAGGCTGAGACTCCAGCAGATGAAAACAGCTACACTGCTCCTGAATAAGCACTTATGATAAAATAAATTAATAATTAATTATCTGCTAGGTTTTTTATGAGTATTTTAGACCAGAAATTTTCCCACATCAGAACTTTCTATATGAGTGAATTTCATTGAAGTGGAAAATTGATACTGGATTATGTTTATGTGACCAACTTTAAATGGAAAATTAATATTGTGTCCTATATCTCAAAAATTTATTAAACGTGTATAAAGGAAATATGAGTGCAAGTTGCAATTATCTTATTTTTTTGTAACCTCTTGTTGAGAATAAAATGATAAATAGCCCCACACAGTAATTTCTCTATCAGTACAAAATATCATCTTCTACACACATTAGCAATTCACTCATTAGTCATAACAGCAGTGTTCTCACTTGAAGTGATCAATTTCTAATGATTTCACAATTCAAACATTCAGCTTTCTCCCAAGAAAATGGTTGCATACTAATTATATACCTTATACAAGTGTGAACTTAACACAACATTTAAAGGAATAATGTTTCAAAGGGTAATTTCTGTTTAAATATTAATCATTGGAATGAGTTTAAATGTAGTTTGCCATAAACAGAAAATTACAAATAAGTTTCAAAAGCTTTGATTTTTCAAAGGAAAAATTATCAAGCAAAACAGCATTTTGTTATGGGCATTTAATATGTATTAGTAATAATGAAATTTGCAAGTTTTACTTTACCGTTGTGATGTAAATATAAACCTCATTAGAAGGTCAAGTATTTGAATAACTGGTATCTGTCTGCAAGAATTATTTGAAAAGGACATGGAATATTTAGTGAGTGGAGTCTTAATAGAGGAAGTTAGTCTTGGGGCAAGCATTGGGATTTTACAGTAAATGTCACTTTCTCTTCTTGACATATTGAAGGCTGAAGCTACATGTCCATGAAAGACATGTAGGTTACAAACAGGTAAGAGGAAAAAGGTAATTTACCTATGTCCTTGTATAGTTAAACGACTAAATAACACATTAAAGAAAATGTGCTGAAATGTATTAGAGAAATATAATTTTCTCTTCCTAACATAATGAAGGCTGATGCCACATGAACATGAAAGACATGTAGTTAATAAATAGGTAAGAGGATAAAGGAAATAATACATGTCATAGTATAGATTAAAGACTAAAGAACATATTGCAGAAAAAGTGCTGAAATGTATTAGTGATAAATACCAAAAACAGTCTATTGGACCACATCTAACTTCTCAACAGAAATACTGAAATTCACAAGAGTATATAACCATGGATTTCATATCCTGAGCCACAGCTGCCAACGTAAACTGCTATATTTAGCACACTTAATGAAAAATAAAACCAATTCTCTGTAAAAGGGGGTTAATGAGTTCATGACTACAAAGCCAAGCAAATGTAACCAGAGAGCCTGGAGAATCATTTTTCTAATATCTGATAAGGTAGATATCTAATAAAATCTACTCAGAAGAGAATAAAATAATGTCACTTCACATTATTTCAAAGAAAATCTACAGTGAGAAAATCATAATACTAAATATATGTGTATCTAGCACAAATGAAACAAGTTTTATAAAAAATACATAAAAATACTGGTAGATATAAAGTCACAGACTGATCATAAGAGAGTAATAGAGGATGTTTCAATAGCACACTATCACCAGTGAACAGCTGTGGCAGAGAACCTTAGATTTTAGTGAAATAATAAACCAAATAAACTTAAAGAAATCAACAAAACAATACATCCCAAAAGCAACATTCTTTACAGTAGAGAGTTGTGGCAGTAACATACACAAATAAATTAAAATAACCTATTGTATTCTTTCTGTCAGCAGTTAAATGCAGCTATCTGCAAACAAAGGAAAAACCAAAGAATATTTGCAAATTCCTGGAGGTTAAAAACCTCAAAACACTTTTAAATAAATTAGAAAATGATGGACATGTGAAACTAGAACAAGTAAAAAGTAAAAGGAAACATCAGAGCATAAGTTAGTGAAATACAAACAGGTAAAGTCATAGAAAAATTCAATAAAATGAAGAACTGATTATTTAAAAAGAAAAATAAGATCAACAATCTCCTAATAAAAACAAAAGAAGACTCAAATTAGAGCTGAAAGGGAGATACAAATGCAAATTAGATTATCATAGTACATGATAAAATTTACATGCAACTAAATTGGAGAATGTATATATATATACATATATATATATTTAAATAAGAAGACTTAAAAAGTTTGAGCTCTACACTTTAAACTACAATTAAAAATCTCTCAAATACAGAGAAAGCAATGGTAAGTTATACTCCCTTCAGTATTTATCCCACTTGTTAGTAAAAGTAATAGCATTGCTCTTCAATGTATAAATTATAAAAGGAAAGAATGTTTCCTAATTTTATTACTATATTACCATAATAGCGAAATGAGGTAAAGATATAATAAAAACAAAATATAGAGCAATATTTTTCATGAATACAGATATAAGTGTTCTTAATAAAATACATGCAATTGTATTTTGAACACCTAAAGAACACCATTCACAATGATCAAGTTGCCTTCACTGCTGAAATACAGGGAAGGTGCACCATGCACAAATAAATATATATAAGATGTCAGGGAACTATTTTAAAGAGTTTTCAACAACCTTAGCACAAGGATGCATATTAAAGCTTCTCTGTGATTTCCTCTCATGATGTTTAGACTGGCAATTATCAAGGGGAAAAAATGCCAAATGCTAAGATGACCTGGGGAAGGAGAACTTTTGTTCTATGTGGTGAGAATGTGAACACATGCAACCTGTGAAAATGTATCCAAAAGCTATAACTAGAACTGGTATGTTATACAAGTATGGCAGTTTATCTAACAGTATTGCCACTAAACTGAAGAAAGAATTGCTATGTAAAAGGGAGATTATGCCTGAGGAAGAACTTCCCATTACTTCATAGCTGCTGCTGCTAATCAAGGCCTTCTAGATTATTACATATTACCATATATCAAACCAGATAGGAAGCCTAAAAATAATCCTTAAATTGTAAGTTATTTTGCCAAAATCTAGACATGTGTGAATTATCAAGTCAGTCTTTGGAAAAAAGTAAAGATATATGAGGCAGTGACAGTGGAGAATGGATAAATGTTACTGATTTATTATTTACAATGGTAAGTTAATGCCTTTTTATGAAGCTTTTGGTACTTTCATGTCCTCCTGGCCTTGTCACAAAGATTTGGTAACTTCTCCCAAAGTGAATAGCAAATAAAGATTGAAACTGGAATTTGGGCCATTGTTTGTCTAACTCTGTGAAAAATATTTCGTGTGGTTGGTAGGTTCACTGTGGTTCAATATACTGTTGGAGCAATATTTAACCCTGGAATATAAGAAACATCTTCACGAAGGTGACAAAAGAGAAAAGGACAAAACAAGTTGAGGTGCTGTAATAATAATGAGTCCCCACATTCTAAGGCTATAATTGTTGGTTGATTCCATCAAAATACATGGACTACTACTCAAACCTCAGATTTAGAAAGACCTACTCCACCAAGTAGTTACTAAAGCTTTGGTCTCAACATTCTTTGTTTGTTTGTTTGTTTGTTTGTTTGTTTTGTCTACTCTCTAATATAGTATATCTCAGCAGTCCCTCCACACTGCACACTTCCCCTCTATGCCAGGTCTACTCCATTTCCTTCAAAAAAAAAAAAAAAAAAAAAAAGAACAGGCCTGCCAGGGCTATCAACCAAATTTGGCATAACAAGGTATAATAAAACTAGACTCATAACCTACATTAAGGTTGAAGGAGGCAACCCAGCAGGAGGAACAGGACCCTAGAGCAGGGAAAATTACCTGTGGCACCCCAGCTCCCATTGTTAGGAGTTCCACAAGAATTCTGAGGTACACAACCATATCATATATGCACAGGCTCTAAGCCAGGCTGACTAGAAAATAGTTTATGCAGTTTGTAGAGGCTGATATTCCACATACAGTGTTAATTAATCTTGAACGTAAAACCAGGGATAAGGTAGAATGTTTTGTACTGACATATTCTCGGTTGTTTCAACATGCTGTGACATGTTTAAATGTTTCTGTTTTATGTTTCTTCGATCTCATATTTTATAAAATTTGTTTTAGACCAAATTCCCCACACTACAATTTGCTTTTCTGTGTGAGGATTCATTTCTGAGATCATGCTTTGAGCCCTAGGCCAGGGGCAACAGGTCTAACTCTGCACAACAATCTGCCTAGAGCAGCAGGAGAATATCCCAGTAGTTAGTATGACAAATTAAACAGCATTTAAATTGACAGTGAATATACAGAAATATATTCATAAAGATAATTCAATATTGCACAAAATGACATAATTATTAACAGACACATGCCTTATTTGGTTCCCTCATATTGAAATCTAAGAAAATGCAAACTACATTTTTTCACGAATTAGGGTAAATATATAAAAACAGATGAATCAAATCAGTTTTGTAATTGAAAGTTTAAATATAAAAGGGTTCAATTGGAATTTTTTGAAAACATAATACAGAAATTATTAATCCTTTATAGGTCACTTTGTCCTAGACTCGTGATTAATATTATATTCCACAGTTTTTTTTTTTAATTTGAATAGATAATACAACAAAATCATAAAAATTAATCATTAGATAAATTTTAATTATGTTTGCTTTATACAAAGTACTAAATCCTTACAAATTATTTGACTGAGAAATATTTTGTTATCTTTAGTGTCAAATCCTGAAAACTACTAGACAAATTCAACTTAAAAGAGTGCTATATGAGTATATTTTATCATTAGATTACTTTTGCATTTAATAGTAAAAGTATATACATAGTTTTAAAATAAATTCTTTTGTGTGTTATTTTTAAAATCTGAACATGTTATAGACAAGAAATTAACATCTTAGAAGCTATTTTCTATCTTATATTTAAAAATATGCTTTTTCATACTATTAGCTATTTTATTATTAATAAGCTTCATTAATGCATTTCTGGTAAATTTCATAGGATATTCAGCGTTTTCTAATTATCAGATGAACATAAGATAGACATTGAAAAATAAACTCAAAAGAATAGATATTAAAGTTTTATAATACTGAGTATGAATGACATTAGAACACAGTTGATTTCGAATTGAGTATACTTATTATAAAGAAGTATTTAATAAAATGTTCACATGAAGTGTTCAAAACTGCAAATCCCTTCGGATCTTTCTGCAAAGATTAATGACAAAGTAGTGATCATGCTTCCAATGCCTGTGGATTAACTAATTTAGAGATAATTGATGTATTATTTGTTATTTGCACATATTTGCACTAATGCATATTTGCATGTGCATAGATATGTAAATATCCATATCATTTATAGGAATGTTAAGTATACATTTGTATGTTTACATATTTTAAATTTTGAGTCATTAAAATATAGCTACATATCTTCCACCCCACTGCAACTTTCACTCTTCCATATTTTTTTATGCTGATCCTTGGTCTAATTTTCTTTGGTACATTAACAGATATTTATACAGATATATACAAAAATAAATGAAATTAATGCCCTGAGTTTATTTGATACATGTATTTGATTTGAAATAACAAATTAATAGGTTCACTGATTTTTCTACTCACAAAGTCCTTAATTTCCTGTGCTATTTTGTGTAAGGGTGGGGCCTCGTAAGATTTTGCCTTTCCATGTTAGCCTATGGTGTTGTGCTGGTTCATGTCTTATTAAGGAATCTATGTTCTTGAGCTACCATGAGTATAACTTCACTGTCATTTCTAAGCAACACAACCTAAGAATAATAGGAATAGAAGGAAGTGAAGACTCCAAACTCAAAAGGCCAAGTAAACATTCACAAAATTATAGAAGACTTACTTAACCTAAAGTAAGAGATGCCATGAACACAAAAGAAGCCTATAGAACTCCAAATAGTCTGGACCAAGAAATTCCTCTGGTGACATAATAATCAAAACATGACATGCACAATACTCTTAACATCAAAGGACTCAATTCCTGAATAAAAACATACAGAATATCAGGCTGGATACATAACAGGACCCAGAATTTTCCTGCATACAGAAAACAACACACCTTAGTAAGAAAGACTGACACTACCTCAGAGTAAAAGGCTGGGAAATTTTTTCAGAACAAATGGTATGGGATGATGTCACAGGTAGGGTAGGCACAAGATAGAATGAGGCCTGTTATTGGACAAGAGGGAAGGATGGGCCAGTGAAAAGTTTGAAGGAAGAGGAGGAGACAGGAACAAAAGAGGAGAGGAGACAGAGCACAGCTGGGAGACAACATGGAAGCTGACATTAAGATTCCACTCTGTACCTTTACAGCAGGTTGTTATGAATGTTCTTAAGGGATGGGTGTGTATTGGGCTTTGTATGTCTAGGTGGGCAATTATATCTTATCAATAAGTTCTAGGGTTATTGTGTTGTGTGTTCTTTCTTGTAGCTATTGTAGCGATTTAAGTGTAAGAGAGTGTATGGCAGCTAGGGACACTGAGCCACCACCGAATTAGGATGTGTACTTCTGACAAGATATCTGGCAGATATCTTGCAGCACTATAGTTCCAGACCTAGAGCAGGATAAAAGACCTCATTTTATTGTTTATATTTTTACAACAACAAAATGGTCCTAAAAATAACTTTCAATCAAAACTTATCAAAAAAAAGATAAGGAAGGATACTTCATGCTCATCAAAGAAAAAATATCTACCAAGATAAAAATCTCTATTCTGTACATCTATACTCTAAATGCAAAGATATTCACATTCATAAAAGAAACTTTACTAAAGCTAAAAGTATACATATATCACACAGAATAATAATGGAAGAATTCAACACAACTCTCTCATCAACAGAAAAATCATGGGACAGAAACTAAACAGAGACACAGTGAAACTAACAGAAGTTTTGAACCAAATGGACTTAAGAGATATCTGTAGAACATTTTACCTTAGAACAAAATATACCTTCTTCTCAGCACCTCACACTACCTTCTCCAAAATTGAACAAATATTTAGTCATAAAACAGGCCTCATCAAGAAAATTGAAATAATCACATGTATCCTATCAGATCACCACAGAGTAAGGACTCATGCTGGTCTTAAATAGCAACAAAACAACAGAATGCCCACATGCACATGGAGGCTGAAAAATAATCTACTCAATTCTAACTTAGTAAAGGCAGAAATAAAGAAAGAAATTAAAGACTTCTTAGAATTTAATGAAAATGAAGGCACAAGATACTCACACTTATGGGATCCAATGAAAACAGTGAAAAGAGGAAAACTCATAGCTCTGAATGCCTCCAAAAAGAAACTGGAGAGAGGATACACTGGCAGCTTGATAGCACATCTAAAAGCTCTAGAACAAAAAAGAAGCAAATAGAGCCAAGAGTAGTAGAAAGCAGGGGATGATCATACTCATGGCTGAAATCAACCAAGTAGAAACAAAAAAGAACTATACAAAGAATCAAAATAAATCAGGAGTTGGCTCTTTGAGAAAATAAAGAAGATAGATAAACCCTTAGCCAGACTAACCAGAGTGTACAGAGACACTATTCCAATCAATAAAGTCAGAAATGAAAAGGGAGACATAACAACAGAAACTGTAGAAACTCAAAATATCATCAGATCCTACTACAAAACTGAAAAATCTGGAGGAAATAGACAATTTTCTAAATAGATACAAGGTAACAAATTTAAATCAGGATCAGTTAAACCATCTAGCAGTCCCATAACCCTTAAATAATATAAGCAGTAATTTAAAGTCTCCCAAACAAAATAGCCCAGGACCAGATATGTTTAGTACAGAATGCTATCAGTCCTTTAAAAAGACCTCATACCAATATTCTCAAACTAGTTCACAAAATATAAACAGAGAGAATACTACCAAAATCATTCTTAGAAACCATAATTTTGCTTATAGCTAAACCATACAAATCCTCAACAAAGAGAATTTCAGACCAATTTCCCTTATGAATATCAATGCAAAATTTTTCAATAAAATCCTCACAAAATGAATCCAAGAATACATCATAATGAACAAACACAATGAACAAGTAGGCTTCATCCCAGGGATGCAGGGATGGTTCAATATACAGAAATCCATCAATGTAATTCACTATATAAACAAATTCAAAGGAAAAAAACACATGATTCTCTCATTAGATGCTGAAAAAACATTTGAAAATAACTCAACACTCCTTCATGTTAAAAGTCTTGGAAAGATTAGGAATTCAAGACTCATACCTAAGCATAGTAAAAGCAATATACAGCAAACCAATAGCCAGCATCAAATTAAGTGCAGAGAAACTTGAAGCAATCTCACTAAAATCAGGGACTAGACAAGACTGCCCACTCTATCAGTACCTATTAAATATAGTACTCAAAGTCCTAGTCAGAAAATCAGACAACAAAATCATGTCAAATGGTTACAAATTGGAAAGGAAGAAGTCAAAATATCACTATTTGCAGAAGATCTGATGGTATAAGTGACCCAAAAGTTCCACCAGAGAAGTTCTAAAGCTGATGAACAACTTCAGGAAAGTGGCTGTGTATAATATTAACTCAAACAAATCATTAGCCTTCCTCTACTCGAAGGATAAACAGGTTGAGAAAGAAATTAGGGAAACAACACCCTTCACAATAGTCACACGTAATATAAAATACTTTGGTGTGACTCTAATCAACCAAATGACAGATTTGTATGAGAAGAACTTCAAGTTTCTGAAGAAAGAAATTGCAGAAGATCTTAGAAGATGGAAAGATTTCTCATGCTCATCGATTGGCAATATTAATATTATAAAAACAGACTTCATGCTGCAAGCAGTCTACAGATTCAATGCAATTCCTATCAAAATTCCATCTCAATTCATCATAGAGTTAGTAAGAGAAATTTGCAAATTCATTTGGAATAACAAAAAACCCAGGATAGCAAAATTTTTTCTCAACAATAAAAGAACTTCAAGGGGAATCACCAATCCAGACCTCAAGCTGCATTATAGAGCAATAGTGATAAAATCTATGGTATTGGCACAGAGACAGGCAGGTAGATCATTGGAATTGAGCTGAAGAGCCAGAAGGAGCTCACACAGGTATGGTCACTTGATCTTTGACAAAGGAACTAAAAGCATCCAGTGGAAAAAAGATAGCATTTTCAACAAACGGTGGTTTAACTAGTGGTCAGCATGTAGAAGAATGCAAATCGATCCATTTTTATCAGCCTATTCAAATCTCAAGCCAAAGGTGATCAAGGACCTCTGCATAAAACCAGATACACTCAGACTCTTAGAAGAAAAAATGGGAAAGAGCCTTGAACACATGGGCACTGGGGAAAATTTTTTGAACAAAACACCAATGGCTTATGCTCTAAGATCAAGAATCAACATATGAGACCTCATGAAATTGCAAAGATTTTGTAAGGAAAAGGACACTGTCTATAGGGAAAACCAGCAACAACATACTGGGAAAGGATCCTTCCCAATACTACATCTGATAGTGGGCAAATACCTAATATATACAACAAACTCAAGAATTTAGAATCCAGAGAATTAAAAAACCCTATTAAAAAAGTAGGAGACAAAGTTAATCAAAAGGGTTCTCTCTAAAGAATATCGAATGGCCACGAAGCACCTAAAGAAATGTTAAATGTCCTTAATTATCAGCCAAATGCCAATCAAAGCAAACTTGTGATTCCACCTGACACCTATCAGAATGACTAAGATCAAAATATCAGGTGAGAGAAGATGCTGGGGAGGATGTTGAAAAAGAGGAACATCCCTGCATTGTTCGTGCGATTGCAAGCTGGTTCAACTACTCTGGAATGTAGTCTGGATGTTCCTCAGAAAATTGGACATAGTACTACCTGACAACCTAGTTATGCCACTCCTGGGCATATATCTAAAAGATGCTCCAACATAAAACAAAGACCCATTCTCCACTATGTCCATAGCATCCTTATTATTGCCAGATGCTGGAAAGAATCCAGATGTCCTTCAACAGAAGAATGGATACAGAAATTGTGGTACATCTACACAATGGAGTACTACTCAGCTATCACAAACAATGACTTTATGAAATTCTCAGGCTAATGGAACTAGAAAATATTCTGAGTGAGGTAACTGAATCACAAAAGAATGCACATATTACATACTTACGTATAAGTGGTATTAGCCCAAAGACTCTGAATACTCAAGATACAATTCACAGATCACATGAAGCTCAAGCAGAAGAAAGACCAAAGTGTGGAGGCTTCATTACTTCTCAGAAGGGGGAACAAAATACTCACAGGAGGAAATTTGGAGACAAAGTATGGAACAGAGACTGAACCAATGGCCATCCAGAGATTGCCACATATGGGGATCCATCCCACATGCTTTCACCAAATCTGTCCCTACTTAAAATGCCAAGCAGTGCATGCTGACAGGAGTCTGATATAACTGTCTCCTGAGAGGCTCTACCAGAGCCTCACAAATACAGAGGCAAACGTTTACAGCCAACTTTGGACTGAGAACTGGGTTTCCAATGGAGAAGTTAGAGAAAGGACTTAGGTAACTGAGAGGGTTTGCAACCACATAGGAAGAACAGCAATATCAACTAACCAGATACCCCAGAATTTCCCAGGACTGAACAACCAACCAAAGAGTATACATGGAGTGACCTACATCTTGAGCACACATGTACCAGCGGATGGGACTTGTCAGACCTCAATTGGAGGAGAGGCCATTGGTTCTGTGAAGGCTTTATGCTTCAATGTGGGGGAATGCCTAGACGGGGAGGATGGACAGAGTGGATGGGAGGGTGGGTGGAGGAGCACCCTCATAGAGTCAAAGAAGAATAATGAAAAAAGAAGAATAATGGGGAACAGAGCTAAACATAAAGTTCTCAACTGAGGATTACGGAATGGCTGAGAAATACCTAAAAAATGTTCAACATCCTTAGTCATGAGGGAAATGCAAATCAAAACAACCCTGAGATTCCACTTCACAGCAGTTAGAATGGCTAAATTCAAAATCTCAGGTGATAGAAAATAGTACTGAGGATGTAGAGAAAGAGGAACATTCCTCCCTTGTTGGTGGGATTGCAAGCTGGTACAACCACTCTGGAAATCAGTCTGGTGGTTCCTCAGAAAATTGGACATAGTACTGCCTGAGAACCCAGCTATACCACTCCTGGTCATATACCTAAAATATGCTCCAACATATAACAAGGATACATGCTCCACTATTTTCATAGTAGCCTTATTTATTATATTCAGAAGCTTGAAAGAACTCAAGTGTCCTTCAGTGGAGGAATGGATAAAGAAAATATGGTACATCTACACAGTGGAGTACTACTCTGCTATTGAAAACAATGACCTCATGAAATCCTTAGTCAATGATTGGAATTAGAAAGTATCATCCTGAGTGAGGTAACCCAATTACAAAAGAACACATGTATTATGCACTCACTGATAAGCACATATTAGACCAAAATCTCAGAATAATCAAGATACAATTCACCTACCATATGAAGCTCAATAAGAAGGAAGACCAAAGTATGAATTATTCAGTTCTTCTTAGAAGGGGAAATAACATACTCATGGGAAGTAGAGGGTGGGAGGGAATTGAAAAAAAGTGAGGATGGGGGAATGAGGGGCATGATCAGTTATGGGAAGTTACAGGTATGATATACAGAGGGTCAGGAATTTGAACAGAGTTGTCTAGCAATAGGGGATGGGGAACTGGACATAGACACCAGAAAGCTCCAGATGCTAGGAATTCAACAGCTTCCCAGGACCCAGCATGGATAAGATTAGCAGAGGGAGAATTTGTAGATACCATTTCCAGAGGTCTCTACAAATGCCTCTGTTTGGGGTATGGGGGCCACCCACTTATCTCCCAATTTTTAACCTAGAATTGCTCCTAAAGGCAATATGGAGACAAAGTGTGGTACCGAGACTGAAAGAAAGGGCATCGAGTGACTGCCCCACCAGGGGATCCATTCTATATAGATACCAAACCTGGACACTATATTGGATGCCTACGAGTGGTTGCTTGCAGGAACCTGACATTGTTATATCCTAAAAGGCTCTTCTACAAACTGACAAATACAGAGGAGGACTCGCGCAGCCAATCTTTGGACTGATCATGGGGACCCCAACAGAGGAGTTAGAGAAAGAAATGATGGAGCTGAAGTAGTTTGCAACCCCATAGGAGGAAAAACAATATAAACCAACCAGACACCCCAGAGCTTCCTGGGACATATCCACCAACCAAAGAGTACACATTGTGGGACCCATGATTCTAGCCACAAATGTAACATAGGATGGCCTTTTCTAGTATCAGTGAGAGAAGAGGCCCTTGGTCCTGTGAAGACTTGATGGCCCGGGTTAGGGGAATGCGGGGGAGGGCATGCAGGGGAAGTAGGAGTGATTGGGTTGGTGGGGGAGCACCATTGTAGAAGCAGGGGAGGACGCATGGGGTAGGGGATTTCCAGAGGGGAAACTGCGAAAGGGGTTAACATTTGAAATGTAAATAAATAAAATATCCAATAAAAATGCCAAAGCATTATTTTTTAAACAAGTTTCAAAAGATTTATTTATTTTAATGATATGAGTACACTGCTGCTTTTTTCAAACATATCTGAAGAGGACATCAGACCCTATTACAGATGTGAGCCACCGTGTGGTTGCTGGTAATTAAACTATGGACCTCTGAAGAGCAGTCAAGTGCTCTTATCTGCTGAGCCATTTCTCCAGCCCCTGCCAAACTATTCTTATAGATTTTCTAATGGTGTAACATAGAAATTTTTATATTCTAAGTTTACTGTCCTAGCTATGAGTAGCTACTTTATAATAACCATGAAAATCCTGCATTTATTTTTATAATGAGCTAATTCATTTGTACATGTTTATAAAGTATATGCATTTATGAAGAACCCATTATAGGTCATCAATCCTTATCATCTGGAATTACTTTTATTCAGAAATGCTTGGCTTGTTATGTTGAAATTAAAATTTGAGTTCTAGTATGAAGGTGTCTTACTCGTAATGTCCCACTTCATACAACAACAATAGAGTTTATAGTAAATATTTGATCCTATAGAAAGTAGTTTAATACCTCTATGTATTTTTGGGTATACAAACATGTAGCTATAGTGTAATCTGAAGGTGAATTTTTTCTATAATTAATATGAATATAAATTTATCTATTTATTTTATTGTTTACTACATGCATCTAACCTGATGCTTTCTAAATCACATCTACAAATACAAAAATATGTAAAAAGTCCTTGATAGAAAAATTGCAAAAATATTCCAAGAATGAAAAATCTTTTTCTAATGAGTTTATTAAAAAACAGAAAAAAAGAAGAGGAAATAAAAATGAAAAACAAAACAAAACAAAAGCACTGTTGTTGAGTATTAACTATTACCCAGACAGTTACCAGGTTTCTCTCTTCTTTTGACCTTAAAATGTTCCACCTACTCCCTGAGTTCTCAGATGAGGCATCTTCTAGCAAGTCTGATGTAGCCAATGATACATGGCCACAAAACCTACAGATCTTTCCAAAGATCCCAATTGTGTCAGGTGCCTCCCAGTGTCTGTTTACCCATAGGGTAGATAGTCCCTTGTATGGGGCTAATTGGAGGGAAGGAAGCTTAGCAGGACACGGGTGATTGCAATCTTGGTCATCAATGAGTGGACGGGCAAAGTACACACCTGGGAACAGCTTTGGAGAACTGCTTCAGTGAATTGGAAGCAAAGGAGGGTATTTTTGCCCCCTGGGAGCTGACCAGGGTCTCTGAGGCAAGGCTGGTGTGGCTGCATACCATTGACCAGGGTAGATATGTCGTCTACATACATTTACAGGGCGATAGGGTGTGTGTAAGGGGCATTATAAGGTCAAACGAGAGGTAAAGACTGATAACAGAGTAATGAATTCTCACTTGGGCTGATAGTTGGAGAGCTGGATTTATGGCACCAGGTTGGGAGACAGAAGGTAGCCAACTTGTGTAAGGGTGCTTGGGATTGACGCTTCATTGACCGTTCCTCCATAGTCCTGAGCCATTAAAGTTCCACATATTTACCAATTTTAAAATTTCTATTTTGCTTTTTTCCAGATTACTAATTGGGAAATGATTGGTGTTTCTTTTTTAATGTTATTATAAATTAATGTATAATTATAAATTTTTAAATGAAAGTTTTATTTCTGTCAGTACCAACAGACAGTGTTTCAGGGAAACTTTTAATTTTACATTATTTTTTAATCTCTGCATATTATATGTTCTTAGTACTTCTCACATGTAAAATTGTAATTCCAAGTTTCTATACCTAGCCATTTAAAATTATCCATTGACAGGTTTAATGTTCAAATATGTATTTCTATTAAGCAAATATATTTTGATACAAATATTATAATAAAATCAATTTCAAGTGTAAATCTTGCCTGAAATAACACATAGTTCTGCATCTGAATGCAATTCAGAAGCAAACTTTCTAAACCTGCAGATGTAGCAGTTGTCCTAAATATTTTTGTTGTGCCAGCATAGCCGGCCATGACTCCCTTTCTTTAAAGCATGCTGAGGTTCGTCCTGGGGGGGACTTTACTTTTAAAATATATTGTGTTGCAATTTAACATTAAAAATATATTTAGTACTTAATATTCTTTTAATAAGTACTCTTTTAATAGTAGTTACAATCAATAGGTAGGTGGTGGTATTAAGTTCTAGAACTTCCCATCTATGTCTGTGTTTTGTCAACTTTGGAATATGTTCAACCATCACTGTGAATTTCATCTCCATAAGCAACATAGGGGCTATGTCTCAGGTCCCTGATGTTCTTCACATTTTTATTTACAGGCTATTTTCAGATTATCTGATATTGATTTTTGTATCTTACACTTCACTGACAGTATTCTTCTGTTTCTAAAATGCATGCTGTAAAAAGAAACACATTCTTGCTGTGAAATCTATTCATGTGATAAATACACACTGTATGAATCCAAAGGGCAAATCTATAATGTGTTATGCTGTAGGTGGTTTTCAAAAAAACATTGAGGAGAATTAGAAGGGATGTGATATTCCTCATAACATCCCCTCTTTCTCCCTACCCTTTCTTCCTACTGCACTGACTTTGAGGAAGGAGAATACAGAGATTATATATATCCAAGGTAGATTGATAACGTCTTACAAAGTAGACATTTTATTTGTATCACCATAATATGTTGGTAGTGTGGCCAATTTCGTTTGCTATAAATTAAGGAAAACAGGTACATAGACATGTCATTCATAGTAGCTTCATATAAATATATCTATTCAAAACCATTTCAAAAATTGTACTTTGGAATAAGAAGAAATATTTCACTCAGAACATTTTCACTAGGCTCATGATTAAATGTTATATATAAAATTTGTAGTAAAAATATAGCAATTATTTAAAAATGTGCTAAGTCAAGGTAAATTTGTGACAAAATAGAGAACGATATGTGTTCATTGAACTAATATTTATTTCTATATTTCATTGCAATCATACTATAGTCTAACACCAATAACATCTATTAATGATTGCCAGTTTTAAGTGTTACAATAATTAAAAATTTGGGTCTAGATAGACTGTCTCAAAAAATTGATAACAAAGAAAGACAAACTGAAAACATTGCGCCTGTAAACAATGGATTTTCAGAAGATGCTTTACTTATAAATTGTTATTAGTAAATAAAGTATTATATTTTCTTTAATACACTACCTAACAGTTTTTGCATTTACAGTGTCCAGTTTTTTAGATGTACAGTATTGGCTCCCAATTGATTTTCTTTTAAGAAAAGAATTATTTTTCCAAATGCAACAAATAGTGCTTGTGTTGGATAAAGTTTGGTGTATATTCATGAAAAAAATGGTCTTGGTATTTATGTTTAGGAGGCAGAATGCTTTTAATCACTTTTGGTATTCTTTTTGTCTTGAGTTGAAAAGAAACCTTGTTCTTTTGTCATTGGTTTTTCAGTTCTCCATTCTGAATTCTTATACAGAATAGTCTTCCACTGTATTTATTATTATGCAACTGACCAAACCTGTGTTTGGTAGAATCTAAAATCAGTTGTTTAAATTTATACGCTTATTCTTACTCCTCTATTCACGTGGATAAGGATTCAGAATCAGAATTTGCACTGTACACAGCTGTTCCATTCTCAAGGCTGTTTTAGCCTTTTTTCCCTTTGATATTTTTCTTTACCCTTTTATTTTATTTCTTTCTTATTTATCTATTTGTGTGTGTGTGTGTGTGTGTGTGTGTGTGTGTGTGTGTGTGTGTGTGTGTGTGTGTGTGTATGGTTTTTCTCCTCACATTAACTTCTCCAAAGACTCCTCTGGGAATGATATCATAGAAGTTGTTTAATTTATAAATAGATTCGGAAATTAAAACTATTTGAAACAATCAAAACAAGTTTTCAACATATAAACATAAAGAGATACATATCTATAATTTTAAATTATCTTTAGTTTGTTTCAAATATTTTTATAATTTCCAAAGGAGGTTTAATACCTTTTATAAGTACTTTTATTCTATAAATTTATTTAATTTCCTTTTAAAATATTCATTGAAAGGGCTTGATGTTTTGATCGATGTTTAATTTGTGTTTTTATTCCATGGTTTACTATCCTCTAAATTATTCCTCCATCTCTTCTTTAACTTTCTAATCTCTGTTGATCCTCATTCAAGTTTGATATTTTTTACACTAAGTTGAACTCTTCTGGTTTACTGTTATTTTACTTGTCTTTACCTTGAAAATACTAATTTTAATAGTTTACAACTATTCACATTATCCAGATTGTTAAACATCTAAGCATATTTGACAATATTTTTCTTTATATTTTAAATTTCTTTTCAGTGATTTCTCTACTGTAGTTAGGTTTTTCTATTAAATGTGACATCTAGCTTATTTTGCATTCTCTTTCAATTTCCAAACAGTATTTCTTGCTAATAAATACCTCACATTTGCCTGATGCTTTGTCATCAATCAGTACACCCTTACTCTTTTGAAAGAATAATAATACAATTCTCCTCACCATCATTTGTATATTTTCTTGGTTTGTTTCAGGTGGCGCTGAATTATTTCCCATCTTGCAATTCCATGATGTAAAATTTAAAGTGTTTTGGACTTGAGCATATATGTGATATGAAAATAATTTTAGCTGTGATCCCTAGGTGCCTCTATTTACCCATATCCAGTTTTGCTATAAATCTAAAAGAAATTTTGTTTATTGTTTTATTGTCTTCAAAATCTTTTGGAACACAAGATTAGTTTAGTTAAAAATGAATTTCTTTGCAGATTTTTAAGACAATTCAGTGCTTCAGGTTTGTAATAACATTTAATAGTCTCTTCCTGTCTTTTAAATCTGATATAGATATATAGCCAGCAAAGGTATGTCGTTTTTGTTCCCTTCCTCTTGAACATTCCCTCTTTTGGGGAGGAGAATTAGCAGTATTTTTATCACAGTGTTTCTAACAAACCAAACTCCTGAGTTTGTATCACCTTGTTTGTTGTTGGATTCTTCCAGTGTCAGTTTCTCCGTGACACTTCAAGAGTGGGGACTGGCTCCCTGACACAATTTTTTCTCAGTAACTTACCTTAGAGCAGAACTACATACAGATACTGTTGGTCTCTGGGCACTGTGACTTATTTGTTGTTGTTGTGTTGTTGTTGTTGTTGATGCTGCTGCTGTTGTTATATCAAGTGTTTTACAAGGTAGAGGATGACAAAGTTATAGTTTTTAAATAGAATATTTGTAAAATCAGGCTTTCAGCAGCTGTGATCAAGAACTTAATTTCAGCTGCAGAATGTGATGGAATGGAGAATTGGGAAAACTGTGATATTCTGCCTGTTACAGGTCTATGGCGTCATTTAGAATGGAAGCTGGTACACAAGAGAACTATTGTCTGTGTCTGCTCCTACCTGAACCAGAGATCCTGATAAACATAACTATTGCAGAATAAAAAATGGTTCATGTCTTTGTGAATTTTAGCAGATTTATTGAATAATTGTTTCATCACTTGGCAATTAGCCATTAGATAAAGATAAAGTCAACATTAAAGGCCTGAAATTTACCCTATGTCCTGTAAGTTCTTTAGAAATTGACAATTAGAATTAGTACCATGGATATTTAAAAACAGGGCAACTAGAATGTTGATTATTTTGCCTAAAGAGTAATATGGCTGCGTATAATATGAATATATCAAACCCACTGTGCAGAAACAACAACAAATTTTATATCACAAAATTAAGTTTCTAATAAATGCTTAATTATGATCTTATTATTGATGAATACAAACTTTGTTATTGGATATTATTGAAGAACTTACAAGTGTTTTTACAAAATGTATGTGTGTTGTGAGTTTGTGTGCATGTGTGTATGTGTTCAAGTGTACTTTTAAGTTTGGAATTATGTTCCCCACCAATTGCCCATCTGTTGAAAATATGGCAACAAATTTATATTTATGCTTTGAAATGCTTTCTGCTTATCCTGTCTATAGACTTTTTTACATAGTAATTATTTGATTATAATAGATGGCAATGCTATTACTACATGTTAATTGTAGTACTGTGATCTATAAAACTGTAACAATAATGTCTGTCTAAGCAAAGACAATTACACTTCACCACAGGATATAGATGTGAAGAGTCTTTGGTTAATTGTGAGTCTAAGCTACACACATTGGAATGAACTTTCATAAGGATTCTTATCCACTTTTCTCTAGTAACAGCCTAAAGATCTTTATTAATTAACTAATAACAGTACCTAAGATTCACCTTAGTATATAAACAATCATTTTATTGTTCTAGATATTCTGCATGAATGAGGAGCTTGAGGAGCAACTCTCCCTGAGAATGTCTTTGATGAATTAGGCATTGGTATGAAAATGTTCTCCAGTAATTAATTCATTAGTCATGTGTTAGATTTTATTTTGTAGTATCTCATTCTATAAACACCATTATAGCTTTAGAAAGCTGCTATTCTATGATAGGTGAATTCTGTTAGCATTATCATGTATAAAATAAGAAGTAATAAAGTCACACAAAATCTAATTTATAATTCAGTGATTAAGGTGAAAGTTACCTTACGCTTTAGAATAGTATGTGGGGAAAAGTTAAAGAGAACACAAAAATCACCTCACAATGAACTAACAGAGATTGACCAATGCTTTATTTGACCCAATATAATTGACCCAATATAAATATTCTATGAAGACAAGGAACACAAAACCAACTACAAGAGAAAAAAGGAGAGCTTTAATTTTTATAACATTTGGACATGCTTTCATTGAGATGTTCAAGATATGTTAATTGTTATAGAAAATCTAAAAGTAGTCAGAGGTTATCATAGTGAGATATTTATCTTAATATAATCATGGAGACAAGAACCCAATTGAGAAACTTTAATTTCATTAGTATTCTGACAATAAATCAATGCAACCTTTATAAAGCCAAGAAAAACTATAAGTGTTGTAAAGGTTCTATTTATATTAATGTAGAGAATTTTATATCTAAAATTACCTAGCAATTTATATGTTAATTTACAAATTTATTATTAATAGTTTTGCATCATTATTATGGGTGAGCAACAACAACAAAAATTGTATACATCTTCAAGAAATAATCTACTTTTAAATATTTTTCTTTTGAGAACATTCAAAATACATTTATTTTGATTTTAGATTATACATAGAGAAAAAGCAACTTGATATTCAGTAGGCATTAATATACATTGCCTATGCATATTAAATGGTCCCTTAAAGAACACTCCTAATTTTCACTGCAGACAGAGCGGAAAGCCAGTTGTCAGGAGCACTGACACACCCGAGGGCAAAGGTAAGACCAAATATTCTGCTCCAAGCCACCCACCTGGAGGCTTCAGGACACACAAACCCAGGAGCAATTTGGGACAGGACCCCTCCAGTTTCTGCCTGCACTGGGAGCTGAACCGCTCTCACTACCCAGATCTGGCTGAAAGAAAACCAACAGGTCTAAAGGAGTTTTGACACACAAGCTTACAGGTGGGTCAAGCCAGTGTCAGAGACAACAAGACCAGTTCACACCAGAGACAACCTGATGGCCACAAGCAAGCACAGGAACCTAAGCAACAGAAACTAAGACTACTTGGCATCATCAGAGTTCAGTTGTCCCACCAAAGCAAATACTGGATATCCAAACACATCAGAAAAGCAAGATAGTGAAAAGTATCCTCAACAATAAAAGAACATCTGAGAAATCACCATCCCTGACCTCAAGCTGTATTAAAAGAGCAATCTTGATAAAAACTGTATGGTATTGGCACAGAGACAGGCAGGTAGGTCAATGGAATAGAACCCACACCAGACCTGGAAATGAACCCCAAAACCTATGGTCACTTGATTTTTGACAAAGGAGCTAAAAGCATCCAGTGGAAAAAAGATAGCATTTGCAACAAATGGTGCTGGTTCAACTGGAGATCAGCATGTAGAAGAATGCAAATCAATCCATTCTTATCACCCCATACAAGGCTTAAGTCCAAGTGGATCAAGGACCTCCAAAACAAACCAGATACACTCATACTAATAGAAGAAAAAGTGGAAAAGAGCCTCGAACTCATGGGCACTGGGGAAAATTTCCTGAACAGAACACCAATGGCTTATGCTCTAAGATCAAGAATGGACAAATGGAACTTCATTAAATTGCCAAACTTCTTTAAGTCAAAGGACATGGTCTTTCAGACAAAACAGCAACCAACAGATTGGGAAAAGACCTTTACCTATCCTACATCCTGATAGAGAGCTAATATTCAATATGTACAAAGAACTCAGGAAGTTAGACAACAGAGAGTCAAATAACCCTATTAAAAAGTGGGATATAGAGCTAATCAAAGAATTGTCATTGAGGAATATTGAATGGCTGAAAAGTACCTAAAGAAATGTTCAACATCCTTAATCATCAGGGATATACAAATCAAAACAACCCTGAGATTCCACCTCATACCAGTAAAAATGACTAAGATCACAAACTCAGGTGACAACAGATGCTTCATGAATGTGGAGAAAAAGGAACACTCTTCCATTGTTGGTGGGATTGCGTGCTGGTACAACCACTCTGGATATTAGTCTAGAAGTTCCTCAGAATATTGGATATAGTACTACCTGAGGATCCAGTTATACCACTCCTGGGCATATTTCCAATGACATATGTAGAAAATAAACACTAGAAAATGTGTTCCAATGTTGAGAAGGGATAATAGAGAATATTACACAATAGTGCTAATCATATGTCAAAGCACAGAACACAGAATATATATAAAGTTAAAAAAAGGAACCTACTTCACAAATTTTCCTATAATTCTCATGTATGCAACCATCATATGTACTAGGAATTCCCCAGATCTCTCTTCTCCTTCTCTCCTTCTTTCCCTCTTTCCCCGTCTCTCCCTCTCTTTCTCTCCCTCTCTCTCTCCCTCTCTCTCTCCCTCTCTCACACAAACACACACAAATACACACAAACACACACATCAGAAAGAGAAATTAGTAATGAAATATTTTTTTAAATATTTATCTTTATTTTTAGTACTATTAATAAACTACTTTATTTATTTACTTTCCAAATGTTGCCCCCTCCTCTTGGTCAACCTACTCAAGTAGTTTACTCCCTCCTCCATCCTTCTCAGAGGATGCCCCCACCCCAGGCATCTCTCCTCCCTGGGGCATCAAGTCTCTAGAGGATTAGGCTCATCCTCTCCTATTGATGCCAGCAAGGCAGCTCTCTGCTACATAGGTGTCGAGGGCATTGGACCAGTCGGGTATGATTTTTGGTTGGTGACTCAATTTCCCAGAGGTCCAGGTTAGTTGATATTTTTGGTCTTCCTATGGGGTTGCCACCCCCTTTGCTTCCTTCAGGCCTTCTCCTTCTTTTTCCATAGGGGTCCAAGACCTCGGTCCAGCGTTTGTACCTACATCTGTCTCAATCAGTTGCTGATATAACATCATAGAGGACAGCCATGTTAGGCTCCAATCTACAAGCACAAATGCATATCTATATATAAAATTGTTGTATATTCCCCTCATAAAGAAAATTTCCCCTTGCACTCTAGTCTATTATACATAACTACACCCAATCAAAATGCAGAATAGTGGATTCTACTCTTAATAGATATTGAGATTATGACCAATTCCAGCAACTATCAGATGAACAAGGACAACAAACATAAACCTACTTATGTGACTGGGTATTGCCATGAATCCTCAAACGAATAAAAATATAAGCACCCAAAGAATGATGCTAAGTAAATAGTTTTTCTCAGAGAAAAGAAACAACCTTAGTTATCCAATATAAAATGAGACTCCCTGAACACATAATTATGCATACAATTAACCTTAAACAAACTCAACAGGTCATACTCAGGAACACACATACACACACAAACACACACACACATGGGGAGAGAGACAGAGAAACAGAGAGAGAGAAAAGAAAATGATATTCTATTACATTATATTATATTATGAAAGAAATTTGAAAGTTTGAAAAGAAGTGTATATGTGAAGATTTAGAGAGAAGGGGAAGAAACAATGACATAAGTGTTAGCATATTTAAAGAAATAGAAATTAACATTTTAAAGTAAAATTATCGTATTTATGTGGTCAATATTTTTAAATATCAGGCAAATGAAAACAAAACCTACTCTGAGACTCTATTTTACTTCAGTCAGAATGGCTATCATCAAAAAAGAAAAATAATAATGGTAAAATGAGAAGACAGAAAGGAGGAGGAGCATTTATGTCCTGATGCTAGTAGGTCTATGCACTACAACCATTGTGAAAATCATGATGGAAGTTTCTTAGGGGGAAGCCCTTGGTCCTGTCAAGGTTGGACACCCAGTGTAGGGAATTGTTGGTGAGAGGGTAATGAGGAGAGGATTGGGAGGGGAACACCCATATAGAAGGAGAGGAGGAGGGGTTACAGGGATGTTGGCCTGGAAACCTGGAAAAGGAATAACATTTGAAATGTAAATAAGAAATACCCAATTTAACAAAAATTAAGGAAAAAAAAAAAGAAAAAAAAATTCCCGGGCACTAGGTTTACATGTGACACACATTCACACACACAAACAAATATTAGGTAGAAAAAAATTATAAATCTATTTTTAAAAATTAAAACTGGAAACATTGTAGGACCAAATGATCCTATCTACGTTTTCTACAGACAAACTAAAGACACCTATGCTTAATTTTTTTTTCCAATAGGAAGCAATGTAACCTGTTTGGTGGAAACATGAATTTCCCAGGAAGCTTATAGGGCAGCTATTCTGGAATATTAGAGGTAAACAAGAGGCCCTTGTCTCAAGCAAGGTGAACTGCAAGCACAAACACTGACATATATATATATATATATATATATATATATATATATATATATATATATATATATCAAGGAAATGATGAAAAGATTGAAATGTAAAAGGATATCCCAAAGACTATTGGGAAGAAGAAACGCAGAAGAGAAATTAAAAACAACAATAGCAATAACAAAAACAACCAAATATTTGGAAATGTAATAATAATAATAATAATAATAATAATAATAATAATAAACCCAGTACTGTGTATGTTAAGATAAAAAGAAAATAGAAAAACTATATCCTGTTGATTTACACCTGCCCAAATAATTGCTATTATTTTAGTTCTAAGACTTTGATATTATGATCTTTCATTTGAATTTGACCTTGTTGTTTTGATATGGTTGTTTTGTTTTGTTTTTGTAATGACATTCATTGTAGAATATCATCTGTCTCAGACTCACAATTCTGGGATTATGGGTGTGATCTACCATGCACAGTGTTATTGCTTCTTTTAATTTATGAAGAGTACATTCTAATTAATTTTGTTTGCTAGTTATATTGTTTTTTTAAATAATTGACTATTCATTATTTAGATTGTGTTATCATGGAAAATTATTTTTCTTATATTTTACGTCAATCTATTTTTCTCCAATTTTACATATGGTATTTAAGAGTTATGATCTGTTATAGAAGTATAATACTCTAACCTCAGAGTTCTAAGTGTCTTGAGGCCAATGGGGATGGCTGAAGGAAGCCTCCCACCTTACATTTCAGGATTCATGCTTGAGGACACCTTTTACAAAAGTCTTGAATAGGCAAACAAAAGTACAGTGCTGGAAGATAGATTTCTGATTGGCTGAGTGCTGGGATCAATGAATGATAAACAAGGATGATAGGTGTTTTTAAACTTTTTCTCTTAAAATTTTAGACTTCTAGTATTGAATTTTTTATTTTACTAAAAAAGTAAGTGTCCCAATTCCTACATATCTCATTTCCTACAGAGAGGTGGTGAGAGAAATAGTGTAGAGCCTAAATGCTCTTTTTAGAGATATTAAATTTACGTGCATTATTTCCCTTCAGTATGCAGCTTTTTCTTACCGGCTATTCTAGGCAGGACATTCTTTCAAACTTCTTCTATGACCATCTGGCTCTGCTTCTGGGATGACATAATTCTTTCACCACATTCAGCCTCCAGAAAAACCCTCATTCAAATCTCATAGTGACCATCACTCATCAGTAAGGACTGCAAAAAAGGAACTCCCTGATATTAGAAATATTAACATTAGAAATAATGATGACTTCCATGTCTTCTAATGGTTTCAAAATGTGATTTTGACCCCAGCTATTATATATGATGTTCAAGGACCCACTCATACAGGAGGAGCAAGTGACAATTCTGTTTGCTGCGGCAGAAATAATAACTCTTCTTTGGGGACAAGGACACTGATTAGTTGCTTATGTCATAACGTATGGCCATACGCCCATGTGCATATGAGCACCATTAAACATTTTTAGAGACTTAATAATAACAACAAAGAGAACATGATATTTGGAGGAAAAAGTTGAGAATGAATCAAGGGGGAACTTGAGGGAGGCAATGGCAGATGGATATGATTAATATACATTATATAGATGTATGAATCCTTCAAATAATGAAATATTTAAAAACCAAAAATTCATAAATTAAATGTCATAAGTATTATGCTCCAAATGGCATGCATGCTAAGTGAAACACACACACACACACACACACACACACACACACACACACACACATATGTGAGAGACACCACACACACATAGGGGTATGTAGGTATATTAAGGAACATACACATCTATGCATTCAATAACAATGAAAAACAGCTAATTTTAAAAAAGAATAAGGCAGTTTTCATGGAAAGTTCTGAAGTAACCAAAGGGAGCAGAGAAAAATTGTAATTTACTATAATGGCAAAAATTAAAATATACCTCAGTTAATCACATACCATTCTATTGTTGCTCATATGAACTTTATTGCAAAATATATACTTTAAATAGCTTTATTTGCTAAAAAGATAGAAGCATGATTCAGCATCTTATAAATGTTTATTTAGTTTTATTTACAAACAAAATACAGGAATTAAGATTTTAAAATTCCTTATGATTTTAATGAAATTTTTCATTTTCCTATATTTTTCAGTAGAAAAGAAGAGTCTATGTAAATGAATGAAAATGCTTTGGTGTGTACTTAATTGATGACTGATGTATTCCAAATATATCACGAGCAATCTGGAGATCTATCAATCAATTTCTCAATGCATCCATTCGTTACTTGACTTAATGGAGACCTCCACAGATCATTATCACTATATCCTGTTCACAGAATATTTAAACAGGAAGGGACTTCGGCAGCCTCTGTTTTATAAATGAATAAATAGCTCTTCATAGGGAGAACATAACTTATTCAATGCTATATACCTAGAGATATCCAAAGCATAATTATACTGGCATCAAAATTTTAAGACTTACAGAAAAGTGCTAGAATATTCAAGTTTCTTTCCATGGTTCATTTAAATTCTCTTAAGCTACTTTTATAATTTTAATGGAATCATCAAAATCTATGGTGAAACAACCTTACTTTATATTAGCGTCACTTATCTTTATTTTACTAGGTCTTTTCCAGACTTCTACATTCCACATAGTTATCACATTTTTATAATCTTACACACTTATCTTGTATTTCCACAACTTGTAAACATTTTTCATCACCCATTGACTTTCATGAGACTGTATTTCAAGCAAGGCTCCTAAATATAACAAGTCAAGAATTTTGCATATAACCAAAATTTTGTTTGTCTAATTATGTCACATGGTAATGTTGGAATTAAAAACTGTAGAAACCAATATCATTGTTATTAGGCATCATATCAGGGCACCAGGTAATGTAAATTCTAAATTCTAGTGACATTATCTGTAATTGTGTGCCTCAGATTTTATGGTTTGACACTTGAAAGTTAACACTTTCATTTATATAATGGATTAGTATTTTGACACTGTAGTATCATGGAAATATTCTATATTACTCTCAAATTTTGTCATTTAGTCCACCACACTTTGTAGACCTTATTTACAGTAGTTCTTCCTAATATTATTTATATTTATTAGTCAAAATTAATTTATATAAAACAGCTATCAGCTACTCACTATATAGTTTTTACAAACACTTATTTATATTTTAACTGTTAGTATCGTACCAACCATAATGCCACGTAGGAAAAGAGCTCCTGTTAAGATAATTTCTTGAACTAGTTTTCCGATAAGAACTTTTGAGAAGGATTGTTAAAATGGTCAAGGCAGTCCATTCTGTAGGATGTAGCCTCAACTACACAGGACTGAACAGAGTAAGCAAAGAAGGTTATTTTAAGAATGGATGTAATTCCTTAAATTCCTGGCTTGACTTCCAACCATGACAACTGCCACCTGGTATTATAAGGTAAAATCACCTACATTGTTGTTGTTTTTTTGTTTTCAGTCACAAATAATATACAATTCCTTGATGTAACTCTAACCAAGCAAGTGAAAGATCTGTATGACAGAACTTCGAGTCTCTGAAGAAAAAAATGAAAGAAGATCTCAAAAGATGGATAGATTTCTCATGCTCATGTATTGGCAGGATTAATATAGTAAAAATGGCCATATTACCTAAAACAATCTATAGGTTCAATGCAATCCCCTTCAAAATTCCAACCCAATTCTTCATAGAGATAGAAAGAGCATTTTGCAAATTCATCTGGAATAACAAAAATCCCAGGAGAGCAAAAAACTACCTTCAACAAAAAGAGAACTTCTTGGGGAATCACCTTTCCAGACCTCTAGCTGTATTACAATGCAATTGTGATTAAAAACTGCACCTTATAGGTACAGAGACAGGCAGATAGATAAATGGAATAGAATAGAAATTGAAGACCCAGAAATGAATCCATACTCCTATGATCACTTGATCTTTAAAAAGGTGTTAAACCCATCCTGTAGAAAAAGGCTAGCATTTCAACAAATGAGGCTGGTTCAATTGGCAATCAAAATGTAGAAGAAAGCAAATTGATCCATTCTTATCACCTTGTAAAAAGCTCAAGTCCAAGTAGATCAAGGAACTCCACATAAAACCAGAAGTGCCTAGAGCACATAGGCTCAGGGGAAGCTTTCCTGAAAAACAAACAAACAAATAAACAAACAAAAAATAGCAATGGCATATGCTCTGTTTAAGAATGGACAAATGGGACCTGATAAAATTGAAAAGCTTCTGTAAAGCAAAGGACACTGTCAATAGGACAAAATGGCAACTAACAGATTGGGAAAAGATCTTTACCAATCCTACATGTGATAGAGGGCTAATGTCTAATATATACAAAGAACTCAAGGAGTTAGACTCCAGAGAATCAAATGAAATATACTTTAAACCACAAGGATATCACTGTTTTGTTGTTACAGTTTTTTTCTGAAATGAATACATTTTATCCTGCAGAAAAGATCTTTAACCAACAAGATAACTCAAAATAGCTTCACAAAGGCTCTGAAATTGAACAGATTCCCTGGACCTTTCCCTTCCAGAGTAAACATTCCAAGTTTAAAAACAGATCACTTGCCTAGAACAAACAGAAATTGGCAGAATATGATCAGGATGAACTTTAAAATAGGATGACATTGGAAGAACTTATTGAGCTGCCTCACTTATAAGCTTCAGCTTTCCTGGTTTTGTAAAAGAACTGTTAGTAAAGCTCAAAGTCCACACTGAAAGGAAAACAATAGTAGGAGACTTCAACTCTCAACTCTCAGCAACGGTCAGATCATGGGAACAGAAACTAAACAGAGACAAAGTAAAACTAAGAAAAGTTCTGTGCCAAATGGATTTAACAGATATCTACAGAACTTTTCACCCTAAAACAAAAGAATATTTTCTCAGCACCTCATGGTACCTGCTTCAAAATTTACCATATGATTAGACACAAAACAAGCCTCATTACTTACAAGAAGTTTGAATTAATCACATGCAATCTGTCAAGTCATCATGGACTAAGGACAACAGAGAGCCCACATACACATGGGAGCTAAACAACTGTCTACTTCATGGTAGATTTTCATGGAAGAAGTAAAGTAAAAAATTGAAGACATTTTAGAATATTAAAAAAATGAAGGAACAACATACTAAAACTTATAGGACACAATGAAAGCACTGCTAAGAGAAAAATTAATAGGTCTGAGTGCCTTCATAAGAAAGGGGAACAAAATACAGGAGGCAGAGGGTGGAAGGAACTTGGGGGAAAGAGAGAAGGGCAAGGAGAAAAGGGAGAAGAATCAGGTATGGGAGGAGACCTGGATGATGTACAGAGGGTCAGGAAATTGAACAGAAGTGTGTAGCAATCAGGGATGGGGAATTGGTGGTAGCCAGCAAAAAGTCCCAGGTACCAGGAAAGCAAGAGGCTCCCAGAAACCAACAGGGATGGGATTAGCTGAAATGCCCAACAAAGATAAGAGATAAACTGTAGAGGTTAGGCATGAACTGTGGATGGCGAAATGGGGATATCCACTTAGCTCCAAGTATTTAACCCAGAATTGCTCCTGTCTTAAGAGAATATGGGGCCAAAGTGTAGAGCAGAGACTGAAGGAAAGGCCATCCAGAGACTTCCTCACCTAGGTATCTATCCTATATACAGACACCAAAGCCAAACACTATTTGGATGCCAAGAAGTGGTTGCTGATAGGAGCCTGATATAGCTGTCTCCCTAGAGGCTTTGTCAGAGCCTGAAAAATATAGATGTGGATGCCCACAGCCAACCAATGAACTAAGCTCAGTAACACCAGTGGGGGAGCTAGAGGAAGGATGGAAGGAACTGAAAGGATTTGCAACTCATAGAAAGAACAACATCAAACAACCAGACAACCCGGAGCTTCCAGGGACTAAACCACCAATGAAAAAGTGCACTTCAATGAAGGGATGTATGGCTTCAATCATATATGAAGCAGAGGATGAACTTATGTGGCATCAATGGGAGGAGAGGCCTTTTTCTTGTGAAGGTTCCATTCCCCAGTGTAGGGGAATTCGAGGGCAGTGCAGTAGGAATGGGTAAGTGGGTGGATACATAACTTCATAGAAACATGGAGAGGAATTTCGGGGTAGGGGCTTTCTGAAGAGGAAACTGGAAAAGGAAGAACATTTGAAATGAAAATAAATAACATATCCAATAAAAATATAAGCACAAGCCATAAAAAATTAAAAAATATCGATGAGATTATATATTAGTAGCTTAACAACACATCTGAAAGCTCTAGAACAAAAAGAGGCAAATACACCTAATGGGCATAGGCAGCAAGAAATAGTCAAACTCATGGCTGAAGGAAACCAAGTAGAAACAAAGAGAACTATATAAAAAAATCAACAACACTAGGAGCTTGTTCTTCGAAAAATCACCAAGGTAGATACACCCTTACCCACACTAAATAGAGGGCAAAGAGACAGTAACCAAGTTAACAAAATCAAAAGTAAAAAGGGAGACATAACAACAGAAACTGAAGAAAATTTTTAAAAAATCATCAGATCCTACGACAAAAGCCTATACTCAACAAAACTGTGAAATCCAGATGAAATGTTTGATTTTCTAGACAGATACCAGGTAACAAAGTTAAATAAGGATCAGACAAACCATCTAAATAGGCCCATAGCCCCTAAGGGAATGGAAGCAGTTATCAGTCATCAAAAGTCTCCCAACCAAAAAAAAAAAAAAAAAAAAAAAAAGGCTCAGGGTCAAATGGTTTTAGTGCAGAATTCTATCAGACCTTCAAAGAAAACTTGGTACCAATACTTCTTAAACTATTCCACAAAATTGAAACAGAAGGAACACTACTTAATTAATCCTATTTGCATTGATAAGCCACAGTTACACTGATACATAAACCACACAAAGACCCAACAAAAAGAACTTCAGACCAATTTCACATATGAATATTGATGCAAGCTACTCAATAAAATTCTAGCAAACTGAATCCCAGAATACATTAAAATGATCAAATATGATTTATCCCAGGGATGCAGGGATGGATCATTATAAGGACATCCATTAATGTAATTTACTATATAAACAAAGTCAATGAAAAATAAAACACATTGTCATCTCATAAGATAATGAAAAAGTCTTTAATAAAATATAACACCCATTCATGTTAAAAGTCTTAGAAGGATCAGGAATTCAAGGCACATACCTAAACATGACAAAAGCAAAAAACAGCAAACCAAAATCAAACTAAATAGAGAGAAAATTGAAGCTATCCCACTAAAATCATGGACAAGAAAATGCTGTGCACTCTTCCCTATTCATTTAATATAACACTAAAAGTTCTAGCCAGAACAATTACACAGCAAAAGGAGGTAAAAAAAAGTACAGTGGGAAAGGAAGAAGTCAAGATATCACTATTTGTAGATGATAAGATAGTATATATATATATATATATGTATATCAACCCCATAAATTCATCCAGAGAACTCCTACAGCTGATAAGCAACTTCAGCAAAGAGACTTAACATAAAATTAATTCAAACAAATCAGTACCCTTCCTCTACTGAAAGGATAAACTCGCTGAGATGAAATTATGGAAAAGACCCAGTTTACAATAGTCACAAATAATGTAAAATACCTTGGTGTGACTCTAACCAAGCAAGTGAAAGATCTACATGCTGTCTCTGTACCAACACTATGTGGGTTTCCTCTATTGCTCTGTAGTATACCTTGATGTCATGACATGAACTTCAAGTTATGAAATGAACTTGGTCAAGTCTCTAAAATAGAATTCTAAATAGACCAAAGAAGAGAGATCTCCCATGCTCATGAATCAACAGTTTTAATATTGTAAATATGGCCATCTTACCAAAAGCAATGTACAGATATAATATAATATCCCCATCAAAATTCCAAATCATTTTACAAAGAGATAGAAAGCACAATTCTCAAATCCATCTGAAAAAAAAATCAAGATAGTGAGAACTATTCTTAACAATAAAAGAACTTCTGGGGGATCATCATACTGACCTCAACTTGTATTACAGAGCAATAGTGATAAAAATCTGCATGGTATTAATTCAGAGACATGCAGGTGGGACATTGGAATAGAATGGAAGACCCAGAAACAAACCCACACATTTATGGTCACTTGATCTTTGACAAAGAAGACAAAACCATCCAGCGTAAAAAAGACAGCATTTTCAACAAATGGTGATAGTTCAACTGAAAGTCTAGATGTAGACTACAAATTGATCCATTCTTATTTCCTTGTACAAGGTCAAGTCCAAGTGTATTAAGGGCCCCTGCATAAAACCAGATGTGCTGAATCTAATAGAAAAGAAAGTGGGAAAAAACTTTAACACATTGGCACAGGGGGCAATTTCCTGAATTGAACACCAATTCTTCTAAGATGAACAATTGCCAAATGGGACCTCATGAAACTGAAAAGCTTTTGTGAGACAAAGGACACAGTCAATAGGAAAAATGGCAACCTACATATTGGGAAACCCAGCATCTGATAGAAGGCTATTATGCAAAATAATCAAAGACTTCAAGCATTTTTGACTCCAGAGAACCAAATATTTAAAAATAGGGTACAGAGCTAAACAAAGGATTCTCAACTAAGGAATCTGAAATAACTGAGAAGCCCCTAAAGAAATGTTTAACATTTTTAGTCATCAAAGAAATGCAAATCAAAATGACTCTAAGATTTCATCTCACACCAATCAGAAGAGCTAAGATCAAAAACTCAGGGGACAGTAGATGCTGATGAGGATGTGAAAAAAGAGGAGCATTCCTTCAAGTGGGATGGCAAGCTGTTAAAACCACTTTGGAAAACATTCTGTTCCTCAGAGTATGGGAAATACGTGTAGCTGAAGACCCAGGCATATCACTACTGGTCATATATCCAAAAGATGTTGCAACATATAACAAGGACACATGCTCCGCTGTGTTCATAGCAGCCTTATTTGTAACAGCCAGAAGCTGGAAACAACCCAGATGTCCCTCAACAGAATAATGGATACAGAAAATGTGGTAGATTTACACAATGCAGTACTACTCATCTATGAAAAACGTTTATTTCCTGAAAATTGAAGGCAATGAATGAAACTAGAAAATATCCTGAGTGAAGTTACCCAGATACAAAAGAAGATAATTGCTCCAGGCTCACTGATGAGTGGTTATTAGTCCAAAAAGCTCAGAATTCCCATTATACAACCCACAAACCATTTGGAGCTTAAGAATAAGGAAGACTTCAATCCTACTTAGAAGGAACAAATCATCACAGGATGTAGATGGGGGGATGACCTGGGAGTAAGATCGAAGGGAAGGTAAAAGAGGGCAGGGGCAGGATCAGGTGTGGGGAAGGACAAGAGAGAAGTAAAGAGCAGCTGGAAATTGAATAGAAATATGTAGGAGTGGTGGATAGGGAAGTGAGGGGCTCCCAATACCCAAGGTTGTGACATTAGCTGAAATACTCAATAGCAGGGAGATAAAACCTGAAGAGAACAGCTCCAGTAAATAGACCTGGCCTTCAGGTGAAGGATGGGGCCATCATCTATCTCAATATTTTTGTCCCAGAACTGTTCCTGTCTAAATGAAACACAGAGACAAAAAGTGGAGCAGAGACTCATTCCAAACCCAACACACCTAGAGATCTGTAAACACCCAACCCTGACACTATTGCTAATGCCAAGGAGCACTTGTTGATAGGAACCTGGTATGGCTGTCCCTTGAGAGTCTCTGCCAACAGATGCACATACAGCCAACCTTAAAACTAAGTCTGGGGACTCCAATTGACAGGTGGGGGCAGGATTAAAGGAGCTGAAGGTAATTGCCACCCCAAAGGAAGAATGCATCAACTAACAAGACCACCCATAGCACTCAAGGACTCATCCAACAGCCAAAGAGTTTATATAGAGGGATCTATGGCTCGAGCTACATATATAGCAGAGATTAGCTACATATATACATATATACATATATAGCAGAGATCATCTAGCACCAACGTGAGGGGAGGTTTGTAGTCCTGTGGAGGCTTCTTGCACCAGTTCAAGAGGATGCTAATGAGTGATGTGAGAGTGCTGTGAGTTGGTGGAGGAGGACCTTCATAGAGGCAAAGGGGAGGGGCGTAGGAAGGTTTGTGGAGGGGAAGCTGTAGGAGGACAGCATTTATAATGCAAATAAATAACCAATAAATAGATAAATAAATAAATAAGTAATATGTGACTAAGTACTGCCAACTGACCAGAGGGATAAGGAGCAAAACATCAGTATATTGGTGAATACTGTGCCATTTACATTTCAAACAAATGGTGTAACCCCCATGCAAACAGGAGTGTATGAATATATTTTTTCCTTACCTAAATATATAGCAATATAGGTTCATATTCATGCTCTCATGTAAAATACTACACTAATGGTATACATATCCTAAGGAAAAAAATTGTTTCTCCGATGACATATTTTCTCACTACCATCATTATTTCCAACACCTAAAAAGAGATATAATGAATAGAAGCCCAGCATTCAAAAAAAAAAAAAAAAAAAAAAAAAAAAAAGGAATTCGGCATCCGTAATGCTTTCTGCGCTATAAATTTTAATTATAGTCCCAAGCAAAGGATCATAGTTAGTATACATGTTAAAAAGTTGTCTTTGAGAAGAATATATGAGAGCAGACTGGATCAGTGAAATTTATAAAGAGCAAAACAAGATTTGCCATACTGCCTTGCTACTTTCTAGTAAAAGATATTATTCTTCACTAGCCAATTGCTATAGTCCTAATTAACTTACGGCCAAAAATTACTCCTTTTATATAAGTAAAATTTGTCTCTACCGTGAGAATTTAAGTTATAGCAAAAGTTACAGTCTATATTTATTATTTAAAGTTTATTGCTTTAGAAACACAAGTTATTGCCATCAATATAAATCATGTTTGAAAATTACATTTAGTGAAAATAACTTTTTAAAAAATACATATTTAATTGAAATATAACTATATAACTTTCCCCTTCTCTGTTTTCTAGGAGTTCCAGGCTAATTTCATCAAATACTTCTCATGTTCCCTATATCCTGAAGTCGGTAGCCTATTTCTTTTTTTACTATTTTTCCAAACAGGCCTAACTATTCCTGTATGTGTATGAAAAATAGATATGAATAAAAGTCTTAAATCTGTTTTTGTTGTGTGTTTGTGGTTTCAAGGCTGACCCCTATGCATTGGAAACCAGTAAAGAGCCTTTTCTCTGTGGGAAATGATTTATTCTTCTCTTGAGAGTTATTGCTTGCCTCTAGTTCTTTGTCAAAGGATGGGAGTCTGTGGTCTTTTGAATAAGAATGGTCCCCAAAGGTGCAAATTGGTGAATGTTTAGTTACTAGGGAATGGAACTCCTTGACATTATTGGAAAGATAAGGAGGTGTGGCCTTGTTACAGGAAGCAGGTCTCTGGAGGTGGACTCTGAGATTTTAAAAGCCCTCATCAGGTAGTATTTTTCTTCTTTTCTTGGCCCGTGGAAGAGGATGTAGATCTCCACTATTGTTCCAGCGCTAAAGAGTACACATGGACAGATCCATTACTCTAGTTGCATATGTAGCAGAAGATACCTTGTTGGACATCAATGGGAGAGAAGCCCTTGGACCTGCCAAGGCTCCATACCCCAGTGTAGAGGAATGTTAAGACGGGGATGTGGGAAGGGGTGGGTGGGTAGGGGAACACCCACATAGAAGTAGGAGAAGGGCAGATAGGCTAGGGGGTTAGAAAAAATAAATAATAAATAAAAAGAACAAGAGACCCACACCCAAACATTACGCAGTGAGAGACCTTGGTACACTCATCATTAAATGAGATGTCTCCATCAAATACCTCCCCTTACAGGTAAGGAAAACTAACAAAATAGAGTTTAATGTTACAATACCTGTGCTTGTAGCAAAATCTGTTATAGATAGTGTTCTAACTTTACTAGGATTTTGGAAAATTTTAAGAACTGAAAAACAAACCTAGTAGTGCTGGAAATATAATACCAGAGTCTGTATATAGCTATGTAAATGCAATGGTAATAATGTTATCATAACTATTAAACATGAATTTAATAATTTGTAGTCTTAAGAGCCATAAATTATAGATATTCAAGTTATAGTTAATATCAGCTAAAAGATTCAATATATGCATAATTCTTATGCATTTTTATAAAAAAGAGACAGAAAAAATATTTAAGTATTTGGAAGTATGCTATTAACTCTATTTAAAGTTACATTTAATATTATGCTTACATTTATGTACATGTTCTTGTATTCATGTTATATATACTAGTTTGTTGAAAAGTATTTCTGGGATATTTTACACCTAAAATTACTTAAATGTTAGTTGAGAATTAAAAATAATTGTCATCATTTTTAACTTTGTTATAATACTGAGTATTCAGTATAATAAAACTGTTCATATGTTCTACAACTAGAGCAAATGTCATATTATACATTAAATAAGCAGAAAATCAGTATTAGTAATAAACTATATATTTCCCAGAATTCACACCCCCAAATTTTTAAGAGATATTGGGTTTCTATATTATACATAGAAATAAATTTAGATATATTAAACATTGAAATATGTCTGTAATAAAATACATGAGAGTAGAGTATTTTAAAAGAAACTTATTAAAAGTTAGGAATTTTTCTTGAGGTGGAGTTTTGCTATATTTTAAAGCCTAGCATCTGCATGTAGACAGCACAATGCTATATAAATAAATAATAAACAAATAGTTACATAGAGAAAAAATAATTACAAAACTAAGAAAGAATAGCAATAAATTTGAAAAATTTACATATAAAATGCACCAGTAAATTCTAAAGTCAAACATATTAAACACAAATTATAAATAAAACTAATTTTAAAATGAATAAGATATGTTTGTAAGATAGGATAGCATCATAATTATGGCAATTTTAAACTTAATATTTACATTATTGTGATTCTGAAATGAATGTTATTTTATGTAGAAAATGGAAAATTTGACTCCAATGATATATGTAGAAATGATAATTCAAGTATTTTTAGTGGGAGCCTATAAGTGACAGCCTTTACTGGGTTGCAGAATAATTAACATGATACGACTGGGGAATATATGTCTTGAACTCAATCACTTTTTCTCATAACTTAGCATATACTGTTTATGAATTTTATGAAAAAGATAAATTTACTTATAGTAAAGATAACATTTTCTCCAACAAAATGAGAGACTTATAGATTTATACATATTTTAATTGGAAGACAATGGTTATTCATTACTCTCAAGATTTATTAAGATTATAACTTTAAATGTTATAGTGGAGGGTGATATAATTTTTAAAAGGAATTTAAAGAGTAAGGTTTCCTCCATTGAAACAATCCAAACCTGTAAAACCTGGTACCAAGATGCTTAACAAAGAACTTTGCAATGTGACCAATGAATTCCAGCAACAAACTGTTTGTTGAAGAAAAATGGGAGTGAATTTCAATGAGCTTGTAGTAATTCAAGTTTTCTTGAGTAACCTTTCCTGGGCCCAACATCATAGATGTTGAAATGATAGGGTAGTTTATTGGAGGTTTATATTTGTACAAGAACTCTGGGCTGCTCTTACCTTCTATGGTGTAGAACTCCAATAGAAGCCAAAATCTCAGGTGACAGCAGATGCTGGCAAGAATCTGAAGAAAGAGAAACACTCCTCCATTGTTGGTGGAATTGCAAGCTGGTACAACCACTCTGGAAAGCAGTCTGGCAGTTTCTCAGAGAACTGGACATAGTGCTAGCTGAGGACCCAGCTATACCACTCCTGGGCATATACCCAAAAGATGCTCCAACATATAACAAGGACTCATGCTCCACTATGCTCATAGTAGCTTTATTTATACTAGCCAGAAGGTGGAAAGAACCCAGATGTCCTTCTACAGAGGAATGGATACAGAAAATATGGTATATTTACACAATGGAGTACTACTTAGCTATTAAAAACAAGGACTTCATGAAATTCTTAGGCAAATGGATGGAACTAGAAAATATCATCCTGGGTGAGATAATCCAAACACAAAGAACACACATGGTATGCACTCACTGATAAATGAATATTAGCCCCAAAGCTCAGAATACCCAAGATACAATTCCCAGACCATATGAAGCTCAAGAAGAAGATAAATCAAAATGTGGATGCTTCAGTCACTTTTAGACAGGAAGACAACAGGGAGTAGAGGATGGGAGAGCCTTGGAAGGAAGAGAGGGGTAGGGGATAAAGGGGGGTAGGATCAGTTATGAGCCATAAAACAGGGATGATATATAGAGGGTCAGGAATTTGAACAGAGGTGTGTAGCAATGGGGGATGAGTAACTGGTGGTAGCCTCCAACAAGTCCCAGATGCCAGGAAAGCAAAAGGCAACCAGGAACATACAGGGATGAGATTAGCTGAAATGCCCAACAAAGCAGAGGGAAAAACTGTAGAGACCATATTCAGAGGTTAGGCAAGTCTCCCAAATGGGGAGAGGGGCTCACCCCATTTCTCAAAATGTTAACACAGCCATTGCTCCTGCCTAAAGGAAATACAGGGACAAATAGTGGAGCTGACATTGAAGGAAAGACCATCCAGAATTAAGAACAGCCCAGATGCAATATGTCATGATGTATCTCAGGGTTATTGGCAATGAAATAGGTATAATAGCATAAAGGGTAAATTGCCTCCCAGCTCTAGTGCTTTAAAGGCTTCTTATTATAAATATAAATGCTAGGTGCCTAGGAACTGCATGATCAAAGTTAGGGTAAAAACTCCTGATTTGAGGGAAAAACCAAACATGTACAACAAGCATGGATAATTTGAGGTCCATCAAAATGACTTAAAGTGTATTTTTGTCTCTTGTCAAGGCAGGCAATCTGAGTTTGATCCCTAGGGCCCATGTTTTTGAGGGAGACAACTGAGTTACTCAAGTTGTCCTTTGATTTCTACATATAACTCTGACACATATATACTTCTTGTTGTCTCAAATACATATACAAGATAAGTAAAATAATTTAAAATTATGAATCCATGTAAAAGATACACTATTGCAAAATAAGCATAATTCATAAGGGCACAGTCAATGCAATAAATATATATTATATATAATTGATTATATCAGTTTTATTGAAATTAAAGCTGGTCATTTGATACACCTTTAGTCACTAAATTATTCAAGGATACATAAAAAATTAACCAAATTATCAAAACATAGTTTGATTTCTTTCGTTCAGTAGAGCAGTGATGTGGTTGGGAATATATCTGAAGAAGCAGTAACCCCAGTGGGTTCAGGACATCCAAAGATATAAACGTGAAATAAGAGCGAAGGGTTTGGAAGTAGGGGTTGGGTTGTATAATCACTATAATAAGGATAAGATTAATTTCAGAATCAACGCAAAGATAAATGTATATAATAGTCTCCCTTGAACTGATTGTCTACATAGATGAAAAAATCGAGTGCCTATTTATAGGAAAATATTTTCCTTTTATTCATAAAAGTCAAGCAGAGATACCTCCTGTGCTCTACTCAAACTTTACACCACGGCAAATACTACATGTCACTCTGAAGACTCAAGCAAACTCAGTCTATCAGGGCATGAAAAGGAATTAGAAGATCTAGAGCAAATAAACCAGGACTTTGAAAATAACCAAATATACAGAAAAGAAAAATATAGGAAATGTGGGACACCATGTGAAATTACAAACAAAGAAACAAAAATTACAGGCCAATTTCAAGCCAATGGTATTTTAGCCAGATCTCCAATAGCAAAATAGAAAAAAAAAATCCCCAAACTAAAGAAAGTCACACATAAATGTAAGAAGAAGCACATGGCAAAGCAAATAGACAAAAGTAAGAAAGCACATAACCATGACATGTGATCGTTAAATCATAGGTGAAAAAAAAAACAGTATTGAAAACAGCAAAAGGAAAATAAAAAGTCACATGTAAATAGAAAAAAAGCAGAATAACAGGTGATTTATCATTGGAAACTTTGAAAACTAAAAGATATTGGAAGAAGGAAATCCAAATCCTAAAATCTATGTGCTATTACTGAAAGAAAAAGAAAATAATGTTCATGACATAAGCAGCCTATGAAACAATAATAATCAGCTAATAAAACCTTCAGAAACCACAGGTAACTATATTTCAGGCTGAAAAAGGACTATAGAAGAGATACAAAGCCAAAATTATTAAACAAATACACCAGTGATAGCAGCAAAACAACGTAAGCATCAACAACAGGTAGATAATAATTAATACACACCAATAATTTTATATCAATGACCTAAATTCTCTAAAGACACAAACTGACTGACCAGATCAGTAAACAAATCAATCTGTTGTCTACGAGGAAAACATTTTAGATTTATAACTAGACAGCTCTTCAAAGGAAAAAGACAAACTAAAGTCCTAAAATTAAATGAGACAAGGAGATGATTTCCAAAAATAGGACACAAAAGACTCTAAGCTAATACTAATGAGAAGAGATAAAGAGGGAAAGATACTTCATTTTAATCAGTTAACAATGTTAACTGATTCAGTTAACCAGAAAGACTCTACTATTCTAAATATATATGCACCAAAACATTGGTACACACAAATATATATATATATATATATATATATAAGTTCTACTAGGTTTAAAGATACAGATACATATTAATCCATTAATAATAGATGTGTTCACACAGAATACAGCAAATACATAGGCGAATGCCAGCAGCAAACCACTGAACTGAGAGTAGGACCCCCGTTGAAGGAATCAAAGGACTGGAAGAGCTTGAAGGGGCTCGAGACCCCATATGAACAACAATGCCAAGCAACCAGAGCTTCTAGGGACAAAGTCACTACCCAAAGACTGTACATGGGGGTTGGGGATTTAGCTCAGTGGTAGAGCGCTTGTCTAGGAAGCTCAAGGCCCATCGGTAGATGTGAAAAAAAAAAAAAAAAAAAAAAAAAAGACTGTACATGGACTGACCCTGGGCTCCAACCGCATAGGTAGCAATGAATAGCCTAGTAAGGGCACCAGTGGAAGGGGAAGCCCTTGGTCCTGCCAAGACTGAACACCCAGTGAACGTGATTGTTGTGGGGAGGGCGGTAATGGGGGGAGGATGGGGAGGGGAAGCTCATATAGAAGGGGAGGGGGAGGGGCTAGGGGGATGTTGGGCCGGAAACCGGGAAGGGGAATAACAATCGAAATGTAAATAAGAAATACTCAAGTTAATAAAGATAGATCTTTAAAAAGATAGGTCTTCTGGACAAAACCAATAAAAATGAAATGAAAAAATAAAAATATAAAAATAAACAAATAAAATTAATACTAGTTGATATCATATATCAAATGGACTTAAAAGATATCTGAAGGAAGTTTCTCTTAAATACGTGTATGCACACTCCATTCAGCAACATGGAGAAAACTGCCTAAAACAGAACGCATCTTAGGACAAAAATCAATTATTTACAAATTCAAAATGATTGACAAGTCTCCTGGTATCTGTCCAGGCACAATGCAACAAATCATCACTCTGACAGCACAGAGTCTCAAGCACATATACAAAACCATGGAGATTGAACAATGTAACATTGAATGGAGAAGCAGTCAAAGAAGAAATCCAAAAATAAATACAAAATTTTTTGAAAGGAAGTGAAGAGGAAAACAAGCAGATATTTAGACACATTCAAAACAGTTTTACAAGGAAAACTTATAACTAAGTGCCTACTTTTAAAAATAAACTCCAAAAATGCAGAAATAAGTGAGTTATAGTGGCAACTCAAAAACTTGGAAAATCAAATAGAAATAAATTTAAGTTCAATTGACAGCAGTAAATAATAAAAGACAGGGCAAAATGTTAATACAGAAACAATGGAAACACAACAAAGAATCGATAAATCTAGGAGTTGTTTGTTTGTTTTGAGTAGATCAACAGACTCCTATCTGGAAAAATGAAAGTGACAGAGTAAGTGACTATCTCTGAAAAATCTAAGGGAAATGATGAATTCTCAAACTGAATAAATTGATCCATAAAAAATAACCAATGAAGAGATTTAAATATAAATTAAAAGTGTTCTAACATACAAAAATGAAGGGCCAGATGTATTTATACAGGATTTTACAAGAACTTCAAAGAACTATACAGAGTCCTTTTTAAATATAAAAATCATGAAGGAAAGAAAAACAGAAAGAACATGCCAAAACTCCTTTTACAAAGACAGAACTACTCTAATACCCAAACCAGGTAAAAGCAAGCCACAGGCCCATATGCCACATTACATTAGACTCAATAAAATACTTGTATAGCATAATCAAATTGACTTTATCCCTGGTTTGCATACTGGAATGATATCTCTGTCTCTATCTCTATTTCTATATTTATCTATCTATCTATCTATCTATATAGACAGATAAATATCTACATACCCACATGTGCATATACAGAAATAAATATAATAAATATAATAAATTGATTTTTTAAATATACACATGATCATCTAAATAGATGTAGAAAAGCTAAATAGCCTTTGGCAAAAATTTAATATACTTTCATGATAAAAATCTTAGATAATGTTAAACTGGAAATAACAAAACAACATGTATGGCTGGGAAAAGGCAGTCACAAAAAACAAAATCAACCAACCTAACAGAGTCAAGGGGAAGATGAATAAAGCTAAAACTTGTTAACAAAATTCTGGTGGGATTGTGGTTAATATCACTGACCTTGTGAACAAAAAGACAGGTTTATAAAAACTGAATCTTCTATCACCTTAGGACTTGTTGATGCCAAATTCAAGTTTCTTATTCCTGACACAAATCATGTCCTACATTGCCGACAATAGCTTCTTACAGGAGTTCTCATAGAGGTATCAACATGCATATATATGATGAGTTCCAGCCAACATCATTGTAGTAGTTTGAATAAAAATGGCCCACATAGGTTCATATATTTGAATTCTTTGGGGTGGCACTACTTATTGGAGTAAGTTTGGCCTTGTTGGAGTAAGTGTGTGCATTGACAATCAAAAAGCCAAAGCCAGTCCCAGAGGCTCACTCTCTTACTGCTGACTGTAGACCTGGATATAGAACTCTTAGCTATTCATCTAATGCTCTATGCTTTACTCTCTGATGACAGTGGACTAAAACTCTGAAACTGTAAGCAAGCCCCAACTTAATATTTTTTTTAAATGAGAGCATTCGTATTCATGGTGTCTGAACACTTACTAAGACAGAAGTTGGTATGAGGGAGTGGGATAGAGATGTGACAGGCTTAACCATGCTGTTCGTTGTCATATGTAGACTTTGTGACTTTGGATTAGGAAAACACTCGAATGCTTTAAGTGGAGCTTAATGGGCTCTACTGGATGGAGTGTGGAAGACAGTGGTATGGAGAGCACAGTAGATTGTGACGGTTTGAATCAAGAGATTTTTAGAAGAGAAGAATATTAGAAAATAGTCTATAGATTGTTCTCAGAATATTTTAATGAACGATGTGGCTGATTTCTGTCCTTGTTTTTTTCTTTTTTATCTACCTGAGGATAAATTAAAGAGCTTTGGATTGATAGTATTGCCAAAGAAGAAACAGGACAAACAGTACTGGTTATATCATACAGTTAGTGGGCATACTTATGTAGTTCTATTATAAAAAGGACAGAACTAATCAAGGAAATATACAAAATGTGCAGTTTAAGGAGCAAAAGAATAGCAGGAAGTGTAATAGAGGGAAATCTAGTGCTCAAAGAGTAACAGGAGGGCTGGATGGAATACAGGGGAATGGTGATCTCATTATACAATGCTACACAGCCAGGCTTCCAACTCGTGAAAAGGAATTAAAGAAAAGCTTAAGCAATGAAGAAAACCAAAGCAAATAGCTGATGAAAACGTCCATGAGCAGAAGTGCTGCATTTCAGCCTGAGCAAGCAGTGAAACTTTGCAGCTTTAGCCGTGTGGTTCTGGCTTTAGAGTCAAGGAAGTAAGGACATGGTTGTGGAGTTTCTTTCTGGGACTAAGGACAACTGCTGAATCTGGGTATATGTGAGGGTGTCTTCGCATGGAGACCTAGAGGGGCCATTGAGCAAAGCTGTGAAGGTGAAAGCTGGGTTGCATTGGAGCCCTCAAGATGTTAGAGATACCAGAGTGTTTGGATACTAGTCAAAGAGTGCTGAAGACTGGGTGCGGAGCCAGCCCAAGAAAACAAAGCTGGTTGCAGTTTAAAAATAATGGAAAAACTTGATATCTGAAGAGTTTTTTGAAAGAAGGCATGAATGTGTTGTGTCTGGACTTTGCCCTGTTTGTTTCCCTTCTTGCTTTGGTCCAGTCTTTCCTCACTATACTTCCTTTCCTCACTTTTTAAATTATAACATATTCAATATGCTGTATGGTCGGAACATGTGATCTGCTTTTTGATTTTGATTTTACTGTGGGTTATGCAGGTCGATGTCTATATGCAGGTGAGTATACATACTGCAACAGGGTTACAGTTAAAAGACTGCCAGGAGTCTCAGAAGAGATTTTGAACTTTTAAACAGTGGTGAGACTGTTAAGGTCTATGAGGGCTTTTGAAACTGAAGTGAATGTACATGCATTATAATATGGATACAGACATATGGCTAGAGAGTTGAGTATACTGGTTTAAATAAGCATGACCCCATAAACTCATATATTTGAACACTTAGAAAGTGGCACTATTTATTGCAGTAGGTCTGGCCTTGCTGAGGGAAGTGTGCCTTTGGGAATATCCTTTGATCTTCTGGAGGCCCAAGCCAGACCCAGAGATCTCTTTCTTATTCCAAAGGAAATAGATGTAAATCTCTCAGCTACTTTTCTAGTACTATGTTGTCCTACATGCTGCCATGCTCCCCACTGTAAGGGCATTGGACTAAACTTCTAAAACTGTAAGCAAGCTCTAATTAAATACCTTAACAAATAAGAGTTCCCATAACCCTGGTATTTCTTTAAAAAAACAAGCTAATAAATAACAGTATTAAGAGGGCAAATTAATCCAGTCTACTGTAGAAATATTTGTTTACATCTGCATAATGTAGGCAAGAAAGATTACGTCGGGAGTGCAGGTGATTTTTAAGGCAACTCTGGGTACAAGCAGGTCTTGTGATTAAAGTCAATAGAAAATGACAACGATCTAATCCAGGAATGATGACAAAAGAACAGACTAGTCAGTAATGAAGGTATGGGTCACTCCTCCAAGAAAAGGGCAAAGATCTGCAGAGGTGATTTTCAAGGATAGAAGAAATACACAAATGGGCAGTAGAGGAAAGTAATTGTAAGTATCAACTAAGGCCAAACCAGTTACACAGTAACTGCACAGAGGATTATAGTTTCCATTAGTGTTTCTGTTGTACTTTGTTAAGAATGAGTATAGATGTCCATGTTTTCTTTCATCAGTTCTTCATTATGTTATGTAATATCAACTAAGAGAATAACACAGGTTATCATATTTTTGAGATACTAAGCAACTTCAAGATATTAATAACCCTCAAGAGAGTTTGTTACCTATTTCATATTATGCATTTGCAGTTGTATGAGGGGTAGTTATCTCATGTTTAGATAGTTTATGATCTATTTATTGTTTTCATTTGGACATTAATCATGATATAAGGAGATATTTTTGTGTGTTAAGTTAAGAACGGGTGAATTTTAACGGTTATTTGGTTGGTAACTTGACTATGTTTAGAACAGAAAACCAAAAATTGAGTGGATGCCTGTAAGGGGCATTTGATTAGAGTAGGAAGATGCATGTCTAATCTGGATCTTTGAGTTTAAAGAAGGACACAACTTCAATCTAGATCATTGTGCTTGGAAAAGACATATTTTAATTCCGATCTTGAGGTCGGAAGACTTACGTTTAATTCATATTTTTAATCTAGAAGGAAGACTTTGGTCTTTGCCTACTTGTTCTCATTTTTTAGCAAATCCAGGCCTTCACTGGCTAGATCCTGTTGCTTCTGGGTTCTAATGGATATTAAAGATCTGCTGAGACATCCACCTTCATGGACTGAGCAAGTACATCATTCTCAGACATTCTATTCTTAACCAGCCAATGTAAAATTAGCTAGACTACATCCTGTAAGTTCTAATAAATCATACGTGTGTGTGTTTGTGTGTATGTGTGTGTGTGTGTGTGTTTGTGAGAAAATAAGTAAGAAAAAATTTATTGGAATGAAATGAGAGAAGAAAATCAAACTATCCATGCTTTTAGATGATATAATACTATACTAAGAGACCTCAAAATTCTATGAGAAAATATATAGGAAAGATAAAAAGATAGACAAATACAAGAATGTGGCAAGATACAAAATCATTGTTTACAAATCAATGACTTTTTTAGATCCTGAAAACAAACATGTAGGGAGAGAAATCATGGTTACATTTTTTATCAAAGAACATCTAAGAAAATAAAATATTTAAAAATAAACACAATCTAGGAATTGAAGGACCTACACAATGTAAACTCTGAAGAGATAAAGATACTAGAAAATGGAAACAATCCCATTATCATGATTTATTGGAATTAGCATCATTAAAATGAATATTTTTCTGGAAACTATTTATAGATCCAGTGCAATTCCCATCAAAACCCTTATCTCATTCCTCTCAGAAATAGGAAACAAAAAATAATACCTCAAAATTCATATAAAACCAGAAAAATCCCTGGATATCTAAAACAATATTAATCAAAAAGAACAATACAGGAGGTATTACCATTCCAGATCTGCAAGTTATATTACAGAGCCATTGTAAGTTAATTAGAGCTTCTATTACTGTGACAAAACTCCATGACCAAAAAGCAAGTTGGAGAGAAATTTATTTGGTTTGTATTTTCCCAGCACTGTTAATCATTGAAAAAAAATATAACTTAGGATATGAACTTAAACAAGGCAGGACTCGACTCTGGAGGCAGAAGCTAATGCAGAGGTCATGGAGAGGTATTTGCTTCCTCTTGCTTGCTCACACTGCCTATCTAATACAGAACTACCAGGCCATGACTGGCTGAACCCACATGCACTAATTAAGAAAATGCCTTACACTTTGATCCTACTGATGTTTCTTCTCAATTGAGATGCTCTTTTTTTCCCAGATAGCTTTAGATTGTGTGTCAAGTTGAGACCAATCAACACGCATGGTAAAAAAATCAATGTGGTTCTGGCACAAAATAATTTAGGAAGAAACTGAAATAACAAAATTAAAGTCCCAAACATGAATACATGTATCTTCAGCAATTTTAATATTTAGCAAAGTTGCCAAAAGTATAAATAAGAGGAAAGAAAATGTCTTCTGCAAATGACACGGCAAATGTGAATATGCACAGGGAGAAGAATGAAATTAGACTAATAACACCTTGTTCCATGACCAACTCCAAACGGATCAATTTTCTAGATTAAAAGTATGACCAATACATTTCATTATTTCATATTGCGAAAGGACTGGATATAAGATTGCTCAGCCATATTTATTGCTGTTTTGTTCATAATTGTTAAGAAATAGATACAATATAAATGTCATTCTGGTTAATCAATGTGGGGATATAATATACATAATTGCATAAAGTTTATCTCTTAAAAAAGGAAATCAAGAAATTTCCTTTTGGATTGGTGGATTTAGACGAGATCACAGACTGTGCAATAACCCAGACCCCAAAACATAGATATTACATGTTTCTCATCCTTGCTCCAAATATTCAATTATAAGTATATCTCTAATTCATCATCAAGGGAACTATTATTTAAAACAGGTGGAGACCATTATAGAAAACTACAAATGAACAAAAAGCAGATTTATGGAGCTCCATGCAAATGAGTACATTTACAAAATTATCCAGCCTCTAAAGTTAAGTTAAAGTCGTGTTAATGTGGGTAGAAAGATTACAAGACTACTGACATTTGGTTTGTTGCTGTTTATTGTAATGCAAATTTCTGTATCCCAAGATTTAGTTGCCTGAAGAAGAGTTAATTCTCACATATGCCAGATTTTGTTGTATAAAACTTTCATCTCCATTTAAAATTATTGATTAGTAAAGATGCATACAGCTGTAGCTGGGCAGAAGACAGGTAGATTGGGCTTTGTTTCCCATTCTGTGGTCTGAGGACCGATGACAAGGAGAGAGGGAGAAGAAGGAGAAAGATGTTGCAGGTATGTGTATCATGAGCATATGATCATGAGGGCCACCTTTTGAAGTAGAAGCAGCCAGGTGGAACATGGTAAGTTATACTCAGGTTACTACTGACAGAGAAGTAGACAAACTAGCCTAGAGGGTATTTATCTATCCATCTGTAATTCTTTAAGTCTTATTATAAATATAAAGGTTTGGGAACTATAACGTAAGATGGGATAGAAAACCCAAATAATATTTACTGCTATATAAGATCCAGAGGCGTAGTATGTTTGCTATGATATTCTGTCTCATATTGTCAGAAAATACAACCTTATGCTCTCAACAATGTGACTGATTAAACATGAGTTTAACAAGAAGAAAAGTAATAAAAATTACATAGTGAGTAGGTGAAGGCTTTGACTTCAAACACATACATATATATATATATATATATATATATACACAAAACTACAGACTGAGTAGATTCTATATAAAAGTTTGTTTGTATACATAAGGACTTTTATGCATATAACAACAATTAATGAGAAAGTTACCATGAACTCAAAGAAGAACTTAAGGGGTTTATGTTAAGATTTTAGAGAGATGAAAGGCAAGGCAGGAAATACATAATTAACATTACAATACCAAGAATAATATATATTAATAATATATATTGTAATTATAAAAATCAAATATTACAAATATTTCATTTACATAATAAATAAGAGATAATGACCTTAGTATCATGTATACCTGTTACGATTTGAATAAAAGTAGCTTCATAGGTTCATAAGGGTTGCCATTGTTTGAAAGGGTTAGGACACCCTGGTACCCTGTGCTACATAGGCTCATAACTCTGCCTGCTTTCCCAGAGTTCTGCCAATACCAGGAAACCAGCTTACCCATCCTCCCTCCAAGCCTCTGCCAGCCAACTTCCTCAAAATGCCCGCCCAGCAGCAGTAGTACACTCTATACCCTCAGTTCCACCTCCCACTGCGCAGGTCTGCCTGCATTCTCCATGGTCTCTAGGCACCAAGGACTCCAGGTACGTGACCCCCATCCCAAACTGCTACCCAAACTTAACTGGGAGAACACAGAAAAGTAGTAAATTATACCACATAGCCTGTGCCCCATTTATTGCCATATAACTTTACCTACATTTATGGCAGCCTCGCATATTCAGCTAAAAGACACTTATCAACCTTAAACTGCATCCTACCCACTGAACAGCATTTTCCTACTCACAGTATCACCTGATTTCCTGGAGGCTCACCAAACCAGGCCATGCTTCCAGGCCATGCTGATACTAAGGACCCCAGAGACAACATTTGTACTTGCAACCCCAGAGGCCTCACAGTCCACAACCCCACCAGGGGAAGACTAGCTAGTCACAAGAACAGCAGGACACTCAGGCCATTAGATAAATAACAAGAAAAACGAAGGTGGATATTAGGAAAAAAAACTAGGTATACCTATGATAAAATTTACAGATCATATGAAGCTCAAGAACAAAAACCGAGGTGTGGCTGTTTTAATTCTACTCAGAACTGGGAGAAAACAGGTAGCAAGATAATTACAGGAGGGACTGATAGGAATTTGGGAGGAAGAGAGGAGGGTGAGAATATATAAAGAGGGCAGGACCAGATGGAGAAGGAGATGGGGTAGATGTTCAGAGGGTCAGGAAATTGAACAGAGGTTTTTAACAATGGGTGGGTAACAGAAAATTTCAGACACCATAAAATAAGAGGCTTCCAGGACCCAGGGGGGATGGCATTAGCTGAAATACCCAACAAGATGAGAGAGAACCTGTAGAGACCATAGTTTGAGGAACAGTGCCACCCACACTTCTCAAAAATTTTAACCCAGAATTGCTTGCTCCTATCCAAAGGAAATATAGGGACCAAGAGTGGAGCAAAGACTAAAGGAAAAGCCATCTAGAGACTGACCCACTTGGGAATTCATCTCATGTGCAGCCACCAAACCCAGTCACTATTGCTGATGCCAAGAAAAGCTTTCTGACAGGAGTCTAATATAGCTGTCTCCTGAGAGGCTCTGTCAGAACCTTACAAATACATATGTGGATGCTTGCAGCTATTCATCAGACTGAACAAAGGGACTTAAATGGAGGAGTTAAGGGAAGGACTGAAGAAGTGGAAGGGATTTGCAAACCCACAGAAACAAGAACAATGTCAACCAATCAGACCCCCCCCCAAGAGCTCCCAGAGACTAAACCTCTAGCCAAAGAATACACATGGAGGAACCCATGTTTCCAGCTACATATGTAGCAGAGGATGGCCTTATCTGGCATCAATGTGAGGGGAGGCCCTTTGACCTGTGAAGGCTAGATGCCCAGTGTAGAGAAATGTTATGGAAGTGTAGAAGCAGGGGGAGGGGTTGGGTTAGGGGGGGTTTGCAGAGGGGAAACAGGGATAGGGGTTAATATTTGAAATGTAAATAAATAAAGTAACTAATGAAAATTAAAAAAGAATTCCTTAGTCAACATCAAATTAAATAGACATATAAAGCAGTTCCACTAAATTCAGGTACAAGACAAGTGTTTCTGCTCTAGTCATATGTATTCAATGTAGTGCATGAAATTTTAGCTGGGGCGTCAAGACATTCAATAAAGTTCCAGGGATTCGAATTGAAAATAAAAAACTCAAAGTATCTACATTTCCAGATAATATATACATATGTGACCTCAATATTCTCGAGGAGAACTCCCTCATCTGATCAACAAACTCAGGAAAGTGGCTGGATACATACTAACTCAAAAAAGAAGGAAAGAAAGAAAGAGAGAGAGAGAGAGAGAGAGAGAGAGAGAGAGAGAGAGAGGGAGGGAGGGAGGGAGGGAGGGAAGAAGGAACGAAGGAAGGAAGGAAGATCAGTAACCTTATTGTACATTAGCAATAAGATAAATTGGCTAATAAATTAAGGTAACAATATTATTCAGAATAGCCACAAATAATATAAAATTTATTAGTGTATCTCTAAACCAGAAATAAAAGACCTAGATGATAGGAACTTCAAGTATGTTGAAAATATTTGAAGAAGATATCAGAAGATGGAAAGATCACCTATGTTCATAGATCAGTAGGAGTAATCTAGTAATAATGGCAATCTTATTGAAAGAAATGTATAGATTTAATGCGATTACCATCAAAATTCCAACACAGTTCTTTACAAACCTCAACTTCATATGGAAAACAAAATATCCAGGATACCTAAAATAAAAGAGCTTCTGGAGGTATCACCACCTTGATTCAAGTTGTACTACAGAGAAAGAGTAATTCAAATCACATTTATTGGCATAAAAAACAGACACTTTGATCAGTGGAATCAAGTTGATGTACTAGAAGTAAATTCAAAAACCTATGGACAACTGAATTTTGAAAGAAAAGTCACCGTGAAAAAATAAAGCATCTTCAACCTATGGTGATGGTCTAACTGGATGTTGGCAACTAGGAGAATTAGAAACAAGTCTTATCTATCACGTGGAACAATATTAAAATCCATACAGATAAACGACCTCAATGTAAAACCAGATATCCAAACCTGACGGAAGAGAATATGGGAATAGCTTTGAATGCTATTGAATGCTTCGCTTTTGCAAAGGACAGGATACTGTCAGAACAATACAGCAGCCTACAGAATGGATAATGGTCATCAGCAGCCTAACATCTGACAAGGTCTGATATCCAAATTTTTAAGGAGTTTAAGAAGCTAGATGCCAAGAAACTTAATATCCCAATTTCAAATTCAGATACACATCTAAAAGGAGAATTCACTAGAAAAGAACCTCTAAAGGCTGAGAAGCACCTAAAGAAATGTTCAAAATTCTTGACAAAATGGCAAATGCGAATCAAAAATATTCAGAGTGACTAAGTTAAACATTTAAGTGACATCTCATTATTGGGAGGAGGTGGAAGAAGGGGACACATTGTCACTGTTGGTGGGAATACAATATTTTAGTCACTTTGAAAATCAAGTTGGTATTTTCTCAGAAAACTGGGAACAGTTCTACCTCAGGACCCATCCATATGACTCCTGTGCCATATATTCAAGGATCTTTCCTGATTCCAAAAAGACACTTACTCACTGTTAAGTAAACATTAAGAAAACATAAACTGGCAATGACCTTGATGTTCCTCAACTGAAGAATGGTTATAAAAAATGTGGTACATTTATACAATGAAGTAATACTGAGCTATTTATAACAAAGACATCTTGAAATTTGCAGGCAAATGGATAAAAAGCAAAAGATCATTCTGAGTGAGGGAACCAAGACCCAAAAAGAAAAACATGGTATATACTCGGTTTATAAGTGCATAGTAGCAGTAATGTAAAGGACATTCATGCTACAATCCACAGATACAAAGAAGCTAAGTATCAAGGGGGGCTCAATAGTGGACACATGAATCTCTCTGAGAAGAGGAAATATAATAGATATGATAGATGGTCAGGACGGGGGAAGTGGACTGGGGTAGTAGTGGGGATAGGAACAGAAGGGATCAGGTTGGATAGGATGAGAGACAGTCGTGGGAAGACAACTGAAATCAGGATTGGGACTCATTCCTGGCATGAGCTAGAAAGAGTGCAATGAAAAAACCAGTGATCTATGAGATTAAACCTAGCTAGATTCCCAGCAATATAGATATGGAATCAGAAACAGCCATCTTAAATAACCAGAAAAGACACCCAGCAGAGGAGAGGGACTCCAATCTACCCACAAATCCTTGAACCTACAATTAGACCTGCCTACATGATGGAAAGGGGTAAAGATGTAACAGAAATGGGTGAGTGGCCATCAATGACTAGTACAGCTTTAGACCCAAGACAGATAGCCTATCCCTGATACTTTTCATGATATTTTGCTGTACTTACAGACAGGTGCCTAACATATATATTATCAGAGAAACTTTTCCCAGGATGTTAACAGATGCAGAGACTCACAGCCAAACAAGTGTTTGGGGAATCCGGGGAGGAAGAAATTAGGACTCGGAGAGGAAGAGGACTGAAAATATAGTGGGATGAAAAGGGGGAAGGACAGGGAAGGGAAGAGAGAGTAGAAACTGTGGTCTAGATGTAAAGTAAATACATAATATTATATATTAATCTTTTTAAAAGTGAATACAAATTTGAACAAGGTCATCAAGTAATTCAGAAAACATGACCAATAAAATGAAACTGTCTTGCTATACATGTTAAATACGATGCTCTGATTAAGTAGCACCCATGGCAAGCTTTTTAAGTGTGTATGATTTATACAGTAGTACATTGTGACTTGCTTTGCTACTCTGCTTACTTACACAAAACAAGGTTTCTTCTAATATACATAGAAATATTCATGACTTATTTTTCTTTATGTAACTTACTATTTGTATGTTTAAATCCACATCAGCGTAACGTACAACAATCATGGCAATATAACCATTGACATGAAGATGCTTCATGTAGAAATAGATTTTATTGAAAGTAGTTTTTTCATAAAATATATTATGATTATGGTTTTCCTCACCCTATGGTGAGGGTTTCCTCCCAAACCCACACCCTTTCTTCATGTCTCTCATTAGAAAACAGGTACCTTAAAAAAATTAAATATATAATAAAATAAAAACATCTATAAAACACAGCAAATAAACTAACAAAAAAGCAAAAGAAAAAGCACAAAGTCCACATATAACTGTAAATGCTTGCATATTTGTAGAGATAAAATTTCCATAAAGACACAAGGTGAAACTAGTATATAAGTAGGATACGTGTAAATTAAACAATAGTAATTTATAGTGAATTTGTATTTTATCTTCACTGACCTGTATTGACACATTGGTGTACATTCAAAGTAACTCATTTTGATTCAATGAGTTTAACTGATAATATGTTGTAGTCCAAAAATATAGTTATACATATTAATAGCAAATGTGTATTCTTTAGTAGCATATATCATTTTAATTACACTAACTGAAACTAAATCTTATATTTCCTTACAAATAATTAATTCTAACAAAATGTTTTGTTGTATCTTAGGATTTGCAGACTTGTTTAAATACTTAGAACCTTTGTATCCGTGCTATAATTTTGTTTGAACTGAGTGCAGCAGAACGCAGTAATATTGAACAGTCTCCTACAGCTTGCCTTTTCTTCTAAGGAACTGAGGTAGTTGCAGTTTAAGTTGTTCAGTAGAGAAAGTCAGCAAGAAATCAGAAAGAATAGGAGATGTTTTGATATGAATATATTACCCTGCTGGGAAAATGACTCTTGTTGTAATTTTCCTCTACTCTGTTTAAAAAGATTTTATGCAAAGAATGTCAATGGCAATAATTTAACAAATATACATAACCCTTATAAACTGAAAATTTATATATTATTTTTACCAGCTTCATTGTATTCATGTCCAAAATTAATTTGGAAATAAGTAGCATATACTTACCAGCTTATCATTTAAAAATTTTATAGGTAAGTATATGTAGCTAACATTTTCAAATTAAGAAGCTATTTTATATTCCAACTAAAATAACAACATAATTATTTATAATATACAATATGTTTTTATTATTTTAATATGTCCTGTGAAAAATTATGAGCAATTTTATTTTCTACGACTTTTCATTTCAAGATTTAAATAAGTTTGAAAAAATAGTGAATTATTTTTCATTTACTTTATTTTTAAATGTGTTATAATCTGACATTCAAATGACTTCGGTCTTATTTTTATTGCTACACAAATATTTTGTAATAAAGGTATATAAATAGAATGTTACAGGAACAATATGATTTTGTACATTGGGATTCTAAGTCATATGCCTAAGACCTAGTATCTTATATTCATCTCAGTGTTTATCTATACTTTAAGAAAATTGCATTTAATATTCTGCTTAATCTTATATATTACTTTTGTACATTTATAAATAAATATAGTAATGATTTTCATGTGACTCATAAAATAAAATAAGATAAAATAAAATAGATGATATCTAAAAGAGACATCAAGCAAAAGAAAAAGAGAATGGCAAATTTTAATCAATCTTATTTAATATCATCACCTAGATGAAAATGTAGGAAAATGTAAAAATAAATTTGTTTCAAAGTACAACTTACAAAAATAGCCAATATGACTTATGACTAATATATTCATCTTTGAGTGAAAATACAATCATTTATCATTAATTAAAAAATAAGATGGAATACATTTAATCTTTGAAATATACCCAAAATATATTGCTTTTTATTTTGTTTCTTTCTTTTTTGTTGAAAACAGGTGCTTCTCTCATACAATACATTTTCACCACACTTTCTCTGCCTATCCATTCCTCTCAGAGACTTCCCAACTCCTCACTCTCATATGTCTACCTCTACTCCATTTCTTCTTCAGAAAAGAGCAGGCCTACAAGAGACAACAGCCAAATAGGAAAAAAATTGTAATAAGAAAAAGCAAAAGCCATTATATCAAGGCTGGATAAGGTGATCCAACAGGGGGAAAAGCATCGCAAGAGCAAGCAAAAGAGGCAAAGCCGTACGTGCTTCCTTTGTTAAGACGCTCATCAGAGCACCAAGCAGTCAGCTATAACAACATGCAAAGAACCTGGTACAGGTTCCACACTTGTTGGTTCAGTCTTTGTGAGTCCAGGGTATTCCTTCTTTGTTAATTGAGCAGCCCATTCCCTTCTGGTGTCCTCTATCACCTTTGATCTTACAATCTTTCCTTCCCCTCTTCCACAGAATTCTCCCAACCCTGATAGGAAGTACACAATAGCGACATCCAATTTACACACTCTCTCTCTGTAATGTCTAGATGTGCACCTTTGCATCCACTCATGTCTGCCAGTTGAAGAAACCTCTCTGATGACAACTGGACAAGGCACTGATCTATGAATATTCATTTTGGAAATTTTCTTTGTATATACCATAGGTATCTAAATGAGATCTTGCCTAGTTCTTAGGATGCATGCTGTACATTTATCAAAAAGAAATAAATGGAAAAAAAAGTGATAAAGTAGTTTTTACATTTTATTACTATGCAAATTTGGACTATTAAAAGAGGCTAAACTTTACAATATAAAATGTGCATGACTAAAGGAAGTGACCTTATAAATAGTAATTTATAATAACTTTCATTATACTGTCAGAGCTAGTATTTTTGTACCAGCCTCAGACAGCCCCTCCCATCCAGGAGGGAGTGCACCAGCTTCAGACAACCCCTCCCATCTAGGTTGGAGTGCAGCAATCCTGTCTTAGGCAGTTCCCAGGTCACCAGGAGCCCTGTCTTCACAGCAGGACTGTCTTAACATTATCTAAGGGAGTGCATTTCAAGGACACTTCAAGAACTCCAATACAGCCCTGGTTTGTAGGGACCTAAGGCTAACAAGGTCCCCATATTCCCAATCTCTATTTCTGCAACCCGCCCTTTATGAAAGCTATAAAACTGTACTTGTTCCAGGTTGACTTTCCTATTGAGGTAAGCAGACCACAGCTTGCTGGAAATAAAAAATATTCCTCATGCCATTACAGCGGTCTCTGGTCTCAGGTCTCATTCACTCATGGGAGTCTCCTTGTAGTTAAGACTCAGTTGAGTCTTACAATATCACATAATACATCTGTTCATCTTATAAACTTGTCAGTATTGGAATGACACTTCTTCTTGTGCTGATCTTTCAAAGGGTTAGAAAAAGCATTCACAGTACTCAAAGGTATTTTGACCTGAAAAAATCATTTGATAATATAAATATGAAAAATAAAATTTTGTATATCCCTGGGAGCTCTGGTTGGTTGGTATGGTTATTCTTAGGGGGTTGCAAACCTCTTCAGCTCCTTCAATCCTTTCTCTAACTCCTCCAATGGGGACCCTCTTCAATGGTTGGCTGTGAGCATCCACTTCTATATTTTTCATGCTCTGGCAGAGCTTCTTAGGAGACAGGTATATCAGGTTCCTGTCAGTATGCATATCTTGTCATCAGCAATTTGTTAGGGTGTGGTGGATGTATATAGGTTGGATGCCAGGAGGGGCAGTGTCTGAATGGCCTTTCCTTCAGTCTCTGCTCCAAAGTTGGTCTCTGTACTTCCTCCTGCTAATATTTTTCCCTCTTTTAAGAAGGACTAAAGCATCTGCACATTGGTTGTCTTTCTTTTTGAGCTTTATGTGTTCTGTGGATTGTATCTTGGAGAATCCAAGCTTTTGGGCTAATATCCACTTATCAGTGAGTACATATCATGTGTTTTCTTTTGTGACTGGGTTACTTCATTCAGGATATTTTTCTAGTTCCATAAATTTGTCTAAGAATTTCATGAACTCATTGTTTTTAATAGCTTAGCAGCAATCCATTATTATAAATGTACCACATCTTCTGTATCCATTCCTCTGTTGAAGGACATCTGGGTTCTTTCCAGCTTCTAGCTTTTATAATTAAGGCTGCTATGAACATAGTGGAACATGTTTCCTTGTATTATGTAGCATCGTTTGGGTATATACCCAGAAGTGGTATAGCTGGTAGTATTTGTCCAATTTTCTGAGGAACCTCCAGGCTGATTTCCAGAGTGGTTTTACCAGCTTGCAATTCCACCAACAACAGAGGAGTGTTCCTCTTTCTCCACATCCTCACCTGCATCTGTTGTTACCTGAGAGTCTTATCTTAGCCATTTTGACTTGTATGAGGTGGAATCTCAGGGTTGTTTAGATTTGCATTTCCCTCATGACTAAGGATGTTGAACATTTCTTTAGGTACTTCTTAGCCATTCAATATTCCTCCTTTGAGAATTCTTTTTAACTCTGTATCCCGTTTTTATTAAGGTTATTTGATTCTTTGGAGTCTAACTTCTTGATTTCTTTGTATATATTGGATATTAGCCCTCCATCAGCTTTAGTACACATGGACAGACACATGGCTTCAGCTATGTGTAGCAGAGGATGGCCTTGTTTGGCACCAAAGGGAGGAGAACCCTTTGGTCCTGCCAAGGCTCAACTGCCTAGTGTAAGGGAATGTCAGGGTGGGGTTTTAGGAAGGGGTGGGTGGATGGGTAGGGAACACCCTCAGAGAAGAAGGGGATGGGGATGGGATGGAGGTTTATGTTTGGGAAACGGGAAAGGGTATAACATTTGAAATGTAAATAAAATTCCAATAAAAGAAAAACAACTTTGTATATCATTATTTTCAAAACTAAACTCTCTGAATTTCTCTCTTTTTAAGAAAAATTTATTTGTTTATTCCTCAAATTTTTAATATATGAAGGTGAGTACTTCGATTGTATTTTCCCATTGTTTTCTGCTATCTTCTCCTATATCCATCTTCAACCTCACACCCCTAATTTTGATATTTGCCCACTGTTAGATGTTAGGTTACTGAAGATGCCTTCCCAGTCTATAGATTGCCATTATGTCTTATTGACAGTGTACTTTCAATACAAAAGTTTTTTTTTTCAGTTTTTCATTCCCATCACATCCTGATCACTGCCTCTTCCCAATTCTCCCTCCTAGTTTTCTCTATCACTGTCTCTCTTCCCTCCCCCATTCCATCTACCCTTCTCTTCTAAGAGATTAGAGGAATCCCTTGGTATACTCCCTCCCTGTAAATCAAGATTCTGCAAGGCTAGGAGCATCTACTCCCACTGAGGCCAGACAAGACAGACCACCAAGACTGAAACAGATACCACAGACAGTCAAGGACTACAAAGATAGCCCTTATTCCTGCTTGGTACCCTGATGAAATCCAAATGGTACACTGCTATATATGTTCCTAGGTCCAGTCCATGTATACTCTTCGGTTGATGGTCCAGTCTCTGAGAGCACTCAATAGACCAGGTTAGTTGAATCTGTTGTTTTTCCTATGGAGTTCTTATACCCTTTAGGGGTCCTCAATCCTTCCTCTAACCTAACTCTTCAATATGAGTCATTAATCTCCATTCAGTGTTTGTCTGTGGGTCTCTCTCTGAGTCAGCTTCTGGGTGGAGCTTCTCAGAAGTCAGCATGCTAGGCTGTTGTTGCTTGAAAGTATGACAGAGTATCATTAATAGAGTCAGGGATTGGTGCTTACCCATGGGATGGGTCTTTATTTGCGCCAGTTTTGTTTGGCCATTCCCTCACTTTCTATTTCATTCCTTAACCCTGTTTTTCTTGTATGTAGGATAAATTTGAGGTCAAAATGTTTGTGGGTGTGTTGGTGTCCCTATTGCTCCACTGGGGTTCCTGTTTGGCTACAGAAAATAGCCTCCTCAGGTTCCATATCCCCAGTGCTGTGAGTCTAGCTAAGGTTCCCCCATTGATTCTTGGGATCCTTCCCTATCTCTGGTCTCTGACACATGGTGATGCCCCCAACCACCCGACTCCTGCTAGATGCAGATTTTCCTTCATTCTCATAGCTATCTGGCCATCTCCATTGATTATCTCCATACCTGGCCCTGAACTGCCTTATTCCCTTTTGCCCTCTTCATCTCCTCGCTCACTGCGTTTCCACCTATCATCTGCATCCTATAACTATTTTACTCACCCTTCTAAGTGAAATTCAAACAACCTCACTTGGGCATTCCTTTAATTTATAGAGAATATCCACTTATAAATGAAAACATGCTATACATGTATTTTGGGTGTGGGCTATCCTCGTTCAGGATGATAGTTGCAAGTAAAACTCTTTTGCCTGAAAAATTTATGATGCTTTTGTTTTTAATAGCCATAATATTCCCTTATGGATATGCACATTTTACTTACCATTCTTCAGTTGAGGGACTTCTAGATTGTTTCCAGTTTCTGGCTATTATGAACAAAGCTGCTATGAACATAGCTGAGCAAATATCCCTGTGGTATAGAGGGGCATCTTTTGGGTAAAGCCCAGGAGTGGTATATCTGGTTCTTGAGATAGAACTATTTCCAGTTTTTTGAGAAACCAGAAAATTGATTTCTGATGTGATTATACAAGTTTGCTCTCCCACCAGCAACAAGAGGAATGTTCCTATTGCTCTACGTCCTTGCCAGCATGTGTTATCACTTGAGTCTTTTATCTGAGCCTTTCTTATGGGTATCTAATGTTATCTCAGTTGTTTTGGTTTGCATTTTCCTGATGACTAATGATTGAACATTCTTTCAGAGCTTCCCAGCCATTTGAGATTCCTCTGTTGAGAATTCTGTTTAGCTTTCTAAATTGGGTTTTTTCGGTTGGTGGTGTTTAACTTCTTGTGTTCCTTATTAATTTTGACATTTGCCTGCTGTCAGATGTCAGGTTACTGAAGATGCCTTCCTAGTCTATAGGCTGTCATTATGTCCTATTGACAGTGTACTTTCCATACAAAAGCTTTTTTTCTGTTTCATGAGGTCCCATTTATCAGTTGTAGTTATTAGAGCCTGAGTCATTGGTGTTCTGGTCTGGAAGTTGTTTCCTGTACCAATGAGTTCAAGACTGCTCCTCACTTTGTCTTCTACTAGATTTAGTGTAACTGGTCTTCAATCCACTTAAATTTGTGTTTTGTGCAGAGTGTGATAATGATGGATCCACTCACATTATTCTACATGCAGACATCCAATTAGACCAGCACCATTTGTTTTAGATGCTTTCTTATTTTCATTGCATGGTTTCGCATTTCTTGTCAAAAATCAAGTGTCCATAGGGCGCTGTGTGTGTGTGTGTGTGTGTGTGTGTGTGTGTGTGTGTGTGTGTGTGTGTGTGGTTGCATGTTTACTTCAGGGTCTTTGATTTGGTTCTATTGATAAACTTGTCTGTTTCTATATGAATACTGTACACTTTTTATTGTTATTGCTCTGTAGTACAGCTTGAAGGCAGGGATGTTGATTTTTCTAAACATATTTTTACTGTCCAAGATTGTTTTCACTCTCTTGTTTTTGGACTTTTTTTTCTGATTTTTTCATATGAAGGTGAGAATTGCCCTGTCAAGGTTTGTAAAGAATTGTGTTGCATCGAATTTGTAGATTGCTTTTGGGGATGTGGCCATTTTCATTATGCTAATCCTACTGATCCATGAGCATGTGAGACCTTTCCATCTTCTGATATCTTTAGTAAGTAGTAAATTTGGTAAGAAAACTGATAATTTTGGTAAGTGGTATCTGTCTAGAAAGTTATGTAATTCATTAAGACTTTCCAATTTTGTGGTGCACAGACTTTGGACGTAAGACCTAATAATTCTTTGAATTTCTTTGTTGTCTGGTGTTATGTCTCCCTTTTCATTTCTGATTTTGTATATTTGGATATTTATATATTTTGTTATTTTTTGGTTAGTTCTGCTAAGTGTATGCCCATTATGTTAATTTTCTCAACTAACCAGCTCTTGTTTTTGTTGATTGTATCATTTCCTTTGTTTCTAATCACTGATTTTAAGACTGACATAGAGTTTCCGGCCTTCTACTCCTCTTTGGTATGCTTTTCCTTCCTCCTCCTCCTCCTCCTCCTCCTCCTCCTCCTCCTCCTCCTCCTCCTCCTCCTTCTCCTCCTCCTCCTCTTCCTCCTCCTCTTCCTCCTCCTCCTTCCTCCTCCTCTTCTTCCTCTTCTTCCTCCTCTTCTTCTTTGTCTTTCTCTTCCTCCTCTTGCCCTCCTTCCCCTCCTCTTCCTCCTTTCCCTCCTTCCCCTCCTCCTCCTTCCCCTCCTCTTCCTCCTCCTCCTCCTCCTCCTCCTTCTTGTTCCACTTCCTCCTGTAGAGCATTCACGTGGATTTTTAAATTGTTGGTATAAGAACTTTCTAATTTCTTGGTGGAGGCACATTATACTACGACACTTCCTCTCAATAGTGCTTTCATTGTGGCAAAGATTTGTGTATGTTGTGCCTTCATTTTTATCAAAACCTAGAAACTCTTTAATTTCTTTCTTATTTCTTCCCTGTCCCAGAGTTCAGATTCTCTAATGCGTAGGAATTCTGGTATTTATGTTGTTGTTGCAGTCCACATTAAATTGTGGAGTCTAATAAGATGCAAGGCATTATTTCAATTTTCTTGTATCTGTTGAGGTTAGTTTTGAGACCAACTACATGGTTAATTTTGGAGAGAGATCTATGAGGTGCTAAGAAGAAGGTATATATTCTTTTATGTTTGGGTAAAATATTCTGTAGATGTCTGTTACCTTCATTTGATTTATAATATCTGATAGATTCATCATTTCTCTGTTTAGTTTTTGTCTGGATGGCCTGTCAGATAAGAGTAAGGTATTGAAATCTCCCACAGTTTTTGTATGGAATTCAGTGTGGGATTAAGCTTTACAAATGCGGGTGTCCTTGCATTTAGAACTTAGCTGTTCAGAATTGGGGTATCATCTTGGTAGATATTTTTCTTTGATGAGTAGGAAGTGTCCTTCCTGTCTCCTTTGATGAATTTTTGTTGAAAGTCTTATTTATAGACGTTCTATATTTATAGAATGGCTATTTCACCTTGCTTCTTGGGTTCATTTACTTGGAAAAAAATTACCATGCCATTACCCTAAAGTAATACTACCTTTGCTGCTATTCATTGATATTGAGAGATATTAATGACCAGTGGTTGTTATTTTCCTTTATGTTGAAATTAGTATTGTTACTGTTGTGTGTGTGTGTGTGTGTGTGTGTGTGTGTGTGAGAGAGAGAGAGAGAGAGAGAGAGAGAGAGAGAGAGTGAGAGAGAGAGAGAGAATTATTTATTTCCTGTTTTTTCTTGGATGCAGCTATTCTTCTAGTGTTGGAATTTTCCTTCTAGTATTTTCTGTAGGGCTGGATTTGTGAATAGATACTGCTTAAATTTAAATCAATCTTGAAACCTCTTATTTTCTTCACCTATGGTGATTAAGTGTTTTGTTGAATATAGTAGACTAGGTTCACACCCGTGTTTTTTAGAAATCGTCAGATACCTGTCTAGGCCCTTCTAGCTTTTAGAGTTCCTGTTGAGAAGTTGGGTGTAATTCTAGTAGGTCTGCCTTTGTATGTTACCTATTTTTTTCCCTTGCTCCATTTAATATTCTTTTTTGTTCTCTAGGTGTTCTAATTATTATGTGATTGAAGGATTTTCTTTTCTGGTCCACTGTAAATGGTATTCTACAAGCTTCTGGTATATTTCAAATATTACCTTTTATTAATACTTTGAGGATTTTATACAATGTATTTTGATTATGTTTATAGCCCTCTCACATACACACCAACTCAGACTTACCCCTGACTTTCTACACAACAAACTTTGTGTTTTTTTCACTCTTTTGTTCTTTTTTTAAACATTCTTTAATTTTTTTAGGTCCAGTTGTTATTCCCCTCCAAGTCTGTCCTCTAACTGTTCCTCACACTATTCCTCCTCCTCTCCACCACCGAATCCAAGAGGATGTACCTCCACTTCCATCCTACTAGACCTTCCCACTCTCTGGGGCCTGAAGTCTCTCAGTGGTTAGGTTCATCTTCTCTCACTGAGGCCAAACCAGACATTCCTCTGCTGTATATGTATCAGGAGCCTCATATAACTAATGCACTCTGGTTGGTTGGTGTCTCAATGTCTGAGATATGTAGGGGTCCAGGTTAATTGAGACTGACAGTCTGCCTGTAGGGTTGTCCTCTTCCTCATCTTCTTCTATCATTTCCCTAATTCAGCCACAGTGGCCTCCAGGTTCTGTCCATTGCTTGGATATGACTATCTCATCTGACTCCTTTAGATGCTTGCTGGGCCTCAAAGAAGGAAGCATTGCTTGCCTTCTGTCTGTAAGCACACCATAGCAACAGTAACAATGTCAGGCTTTGGAGCTTCCCCTTGAGCTGAATACCAATTTTGGACAATCACTGAACCTCCTTTCCCTCAATCTCTTCTCCAGTTTTGTCTCCTCAGTTCTTTTAGACAGGGAGTATTCTGGGTCAGAATTTTTGACTGTGGGACGGAAATCCCATCCCTCCACCTGAGGCCCTGTCTTTCAACTGTAGATGAACTCTAGAAGTTCCCTCTCCCCACTGTTGGGCACTTCATCTACGGTCCCTCCCTTTAGTTCTGAGTTTCGCTCCCCTCCCACTGGTCTAGTACATTTTCGAGAGTCCCCTAACCTCCCACTCCAGAGGTTGCCTATTTCCATTCTTTCTGCTGACCCTCAGGGCTTCACTGGTTTTTCCCCACACAATACCTGATCATGGTCCCACTATCCCTTCTCTGTTCCCTCTCTCACCCATGTCCCTCCCTCCCTCTGCACCCATAATTACTTTTTTCTGTCTCCCAAGTGGTGTTGAGGCATCTTCATGTGGGCGATCCAGCTAGCTGACCTTCTTGAGTTCTGTGGATAGGAGTCTGGGTATTCTCTACCTTTCTGACTAATATCCACTTACTAGTGAGTACATACCATGCATGTCCTTTTGGATATTAGGTACATCACTTAGGATGATATTTTCTAGTGCTATCCATTTGCCTGCAAAACTCATGATGTCCTTCTTTTTAATAAATGAGTAGTATCCCATTATGTAAATGAACTGCATTTCCTGCATCCATTTTTCTGTTTTTTCCAGCTTCTGCCTATCACAAATAAGAATGCACATGGTAGAACACTTGCCCTTTTGGTAGGGTGGGGTATCTTTGTTTATATGTCCAAGGGTGGTATAGCTGGGGCTTCAGGTAGATCTATTTCCCATTTTCTTAGAAACCTCCAAATTTATATTCAGAGTGGTTGTTCCAGTGTGCAATGGAGGAGTGTTCTTCTTTCTCCATATCATCACCAACCATTCTCAGTTCAGTGGTTTGCTGCTAGAAGTCTCCTCTGTATTTGACATGTTCTTGCTGTGTCTCTCAGAAGAGATCTATATCCGGTTCCTGTCAGCATGCACTTCTTAGCTTCATTCATCTTATCTAGTTTTGGTGGCTGTACATATATGGGCCACATATGCGGCAGCCTCTGAATGGTCTTTTCTTCAGTCTCTGCTCTAAATTTTGCCTCCCTATCCCTTCCTATGATATTTCTAAGAGTTAAGCTTCCAAGGAACTTCAGCAAAACACTGTGATTTGGACATAGCAGGTGCATTCATGAACTCACACTAGCTGAGGGTGCCTACACAAGACATAAAAATGACTGAACCAGTATACTTTTCAGCATGGGGTTCAAAAGTTTCTACTCTTAACAGGAATATTGGACACTTGATGCTACTAAGGCAGAAAGAGAACTTTTTCTTTAATTATATCATTTCTGATTGGTTCATGGAGTCATCTATGTTCTAATGTATGACTCCACCCAGAAGAACTTACAAATAACACAAATTGGAACCAGTAGTATTAAATAAATAGAAGAAGGTATGAAGGTGAAGATTAAAGAGGTAAGGCTAGATCTTTGGATATTATGGGGGAAAGTTTTGTGAATGTGATTAAAACAGTGTATAAAATTCTCTAAGACTTAATAAAATACTTAAGCTTATGGTGAGTTATGATATATTAAAAATATAATAATGCCAAACATTTATCTTATGCATTAATTAAATAAGTTTTATAGGGAATTGCTATAATGTTTAAATTAATTCCTTAATTCTCACAATGAAAGACTAAACCACTAATATTTGAAAATTTTATAATGATTTAATTAGTATTTAAAAATATTAAATAATATTTTGATAAGTTGATTTATTTATCATCTTCTTTCCAGAACATCATTTTCAATCCTTGGACACTTTAAAATATTCATTGAATAACTAAAAAATACAATTAAAAATTCTAATAAAATTAAATAGCTGTATGGAAAAGACTAGTTAACTCATCATCATATAGTTATAACTACAATTGAAATGATATTTACATCTTCACATTTAGACATCATGTCATTTCTACCAAATCATAAAATGTGCTTCTTGGCTGTGCTATTTCTAAAATTGACCAAAAAGTGAAAATAAAATATTTTTAAAAAAATTCCATAGGAAGGATAGCTGGAAAGGGACAAAAGAGAAGAAAGGAATAGGAAAAATCATCTAAATATAAAATGATGACGATGATAATGATAATAATAATAATAATAATAATAATAATAATAATCACCTGTTAAGGAAATGCAAATAGTTCATTAAAAAGCTGAAAAGCAAACTGGCTAACAGATCATTGTATTCAATTAAGTCTAATAGAGCCATAAACTTATCTCAACATGGTGAAATGCCAAATATTACTTCTCATCAGTGTAGTAATTTTCAAAATCCTTAAGATTTTCAGGTATGGGATTAACTTTTAACCTATCAATAAGTCTTTTATTGTCATATGTGTTCTAAAAGACTGCAATAAAATTCAGAGACAAAAATGTTAAATATTCAAGCATAGAAAATAACAGGTTTGTATCTGTTTGTTTGTTGCAAACCCAAAGGCATATAACAGTAAGCCAAGTGTGTCCAGTGTGTAATGTGCATAGTACATGAACAGAGCAACACTGACATTTGAAGAACCAACTTTTTTATATTCTTTTGTTTCTGTTTACTTAAGACAAGCTTACACTTTATAACTCTGACTGTCCTGAAACTCACTATGTAGACAAGGTTGACCTTTGGCTCCCAGAGATCTAGGTACTTCTCCAGACCAAGTGCTAGGATTAGAGGCACTCACCACTGTGCATTGCTAACACATCACATTTTAAAATATTTATTTATAGATTTGTTTTGAGGGATTGGGCATGCCAGCAATTATATGTCAGAAGACATATAGCCTGCTTCTCTCAGTTAGGTCCTGGGAATTGAACTTCGGTCATGAGTTTTGCTGGTAGATAGCTAAACTTACTGAGTCATCACTCAGTTTGGTCCATCACCTAATACAGAAGCAAAGTGAATGCTTGCTTGCTCTTTGCCTCAGAGTTCAATGTATTTTTTTTAATATCTTTCAGTAAAAACATAAAATTTGAAAAAATTGTAAACTTGATATTCTTGTGCACATAAACATATTTATCATTATTATGTTTATTCACATTATAAATTAATAATTCATTCAATGACTAACTTTAATTTGTTTCCTTACAAAAGCATACTCTTGTAAATTTTGAAATAAAGGCATTAGCATACCATTACCAATCAGTTGGGGTAATATTAGATATATGTAAAGGTAAAAATAGTGAAAACCATTTATTTCATGGACCTAATGTAAAAGTCATCTGTTTAACTTTCCAACACATGCAAAAAATGTTTATAGCTAAAGCACTGTTATCATAAGCATTAATCAAACATTCTTCTATTTTTTCTGTTTACAAAGAATGTACCTAGAGTCCAATATAAAGCACATGAGGACACACACGAATAATTCCTTGATATTTTTTCAGGGCTCATAATTTATAATTAGACAACTTCTCTATGCTTGATTACCCATGTTATTTACCCATTATATCTAGGAAACTCTCCAAAAATGAGTATTATCCCAAGAGAAGTTATTTTCTGCCACTTCTGAATGATGATTTAACATTGTTTAGAAGCCAAATCCTCCAAGTATTTCAAGAGACCTAGTAACTGAAGAATTCAATTTTTTTTTCTACAGGTATGGTACTGTCTAGCACAACATAGGCACCCCCTAAGACATTAGTACTCTAATTTATATTGCACAGAAACATTAATAGCATTTAAAAAGCAAACATATTTTCTTATGCTAAAATGTCTGCCTTGATAGGAGAGTTTGTGCCTGGTTTTATTGTATCTTTTTATGACTACTTGATATGACTGAGAAACTGTTTTTTTTGTTTGTTTGTTTTGCTTTTGTTTGTTTGGTTTTTTTTTTTTTTTTTTGAAGAGAAATGGAGGAGGAGAAGAGCTGGTATTGAGAGAAGCTCAAAAGAGGCTGGTGAGAAATAAGGTAAGGTAGAGTGTTGACAGGATGTAATGTATGAAAGAAGATTAAAATAAAAAGAAGACAAAATATAATGATTCATCTAATTTTAGAACACTGGATTTATCTGAATTGTTGAAATTCTATTCAGTTCTAAACCAATGTATGTCTTTAAATTAAAGAGCTTTAGACTTACAAAGACTTGGAGACAATATTGGTAGAGTTTTCAAATTTTACTCAGGCAGGACAATAATTTGGAGAGGTTAAATGGTTTAATTTTCATGGTAATTTAGTATATTGGAAACAAAATTAGTGCTTTCAGTTTTGATTTTTTAATGGATTATACACAACTTGGAGTTAGTTTTAGAAAGCACATAATATCAACTATCAGTACAGATATCAATACAGGGGAAATAAGATTAAATTATCTAAAACTGCCACAGGATAAGTAATCAATTTTGAGTACATGCTAAGCATTATTTTCAAATTTTAAATAAATGTATATCCCATTAGAAATATTTATATATGTATATATGATGTGTATGTTTGTAATTATTGTCATAATTTTTAAATAAGTCATAGAAAATCCTTAGAAATTAAGCAAATGATATAATCTCAAATGTATACTAATATTTGACTTCTGATCAAGTTTTCTCTGGAAGGGTTAATGTACAGCCTAAGGCATAGAAAAACGGCAGAAAATTACTTTTTCACTTGCCATATATATTATATCTGATCCATCTTAACAAAAAAGTATAACATGGATGGAAACTGAGTCCCACAATTTGGTCCTTAGGCAAAATCTTCCACATAACATCTATTCTTAGACCTGGTATACTCTAATAAGGAGAAATATGTTGAAATATGTTGAGATAGTATGACCCAAATAGCTTCGTTTTATCATTAATCTTTTTTTTTGTTGTTGTTCTTTTTTTTTCGGAGCTGGGGACCGAACCCAGGGCCTTGCGCTTCCTAGGCAAGCGCTCTACCACTGAGCTAAATCCCCAACTCCTATCATTAATCTTTTGTGCAGCCAAGAAAACTGTTAGGAACAACAATGTGGTGGTTAATTGGTAACTATAGTATGACCCAAATAATATCATTTATTTTTTTGTACAGCCAAGAAAACTGTTAGGATCCATAACGTGGTGGTAAATAGGTGACTAGAAAATTAAGTTTATATAATAATGTGGCCATATTCTTCAATTCATTTTTACTTTGCTAAATACCAATACCTAATAAACTATAAAGCTCTTTAACTAGTACAAGGAACTATCCGCTTCTATGCATAAAAACAGCAATGCATTTCTAGCATGCTTGAAACTTACTCTTTAGCTCTTATCTGTAAAGCTTACCTCCCCAATTTCTAACATTTTTTTATTGAATATGGATGAGTCATCATCAAATGTTACTGACAGATGACAGACATTTCTTAGTAAGATAAAATAAAGTGTGCTTTCAAAATTTCTCAACTGTCTTCCCTATCCCTTCCCTTTAGCTTCGATCAGTAATTCTCATTACATAGAGCTTTTTTTTTGGGAAACACAAATCTAGCAATTTAAGTCATGTGAAAAACACAAAAGCTTTTGTCTTCACTTCAACCTGATTTATAATGCAGACATTGCAAAAACACTTACCTTCTTTCTTCAGTTGTGTTTAAGAGGGAAAAAAACCTTAAGTTATTGAGTGTAATGATTAGTTAATGCCTCTGAAGCACTAAAGGAGCGCTTAAGCATACTGCGTGATAGAAGCGCAGTGCTCAGGAATTGCAGCCCTTCAGTTCTGCATGGCACTTTAGGCAACACATACAGTATTACTGATCTTACTGCCTTGTAGCAGTTTGTGTTCCCCAGAGATGATGCTTTAGTTACATGAAAGCTCTCTAGATTAAGTCATGCATTTCGACTTCCATCAGTAGTTTCACTGGAAGAATCTTTAAACTACATTTGCATTAGGAACATGTTTTGACTTTAAAGTTCTATTATTGGTTGTGATATAGTATTTAACAAGGAGATACACTGAACATTATATAACTACATATGATGGTGTCATTATATGATTAAAGGTATATAACATATACAGAAAAGTTATTTTTAAAAGAATGTCTTTAAGGCTAAGTAAAAAGGAGGGATAAAGAACACAAAGACCCTCTTTGGAAGGGGAAAGACAGCTTAATTCTTATGTTGACTTGTGGCAGTTGGGGATGGGAACAGGAGGGATCCGCTACAGGGGACGGAGGGTGAGAATACTGAAAGAGATGGCTAGCATTTGGGGCAATTTTGGGAGTGAGGTAGAAACCTAAAACAGTGAACGATCCATGGAATCTACAAGAGTAACACTAGGTAACTCCTAGTAATGTGGACTATGCAGTCTGAGCAGTCTGTCTTCTGTAACCAGGCAAAACCTCAGGTAGAGGAATTGGGAAACCAATCCAGCTTCTAAACCTCCAGTCTACAGTTTGTCATGCTTGTGTGATATGCTGGGACTTGAATCTAGAATAACTGTCATCAAGGAGATTAGATAGATTTCATCCAGCAACTGCTGGGAGCAGGTGGAGATTCTCACAGTGAAATTAAGTGGGTCTTGGGGAGTACTGCCTAGGCCAGAGAGAAAGAATTGGGGAAGCCAGAGTGATCAAAGATACCACAAGAATACAAACCCCAGAACCAATACAGACTGGGACTCAAATGGGCTCACAGGGATCAAAGCGATTCTATGGGTCTGACATAGGTTCTCTCTGTATACGCAGATGTTGTATAGTTTTGGGTTCTTCCGTAATTCCTAAACATTGGAGCAGGAGATGTTTCTAACACTTTTGTCTGCTTTGGGACTTTTTTTCCCACTTATTGGATTGCTTCTTCCATCCAATATGTGAGAATAGGTACCCGATCTTACTGTAGTTTACGTAGTATGCTATACTAAGGGAGGGAAGGGAGGGGAAACTACAGTTGGGATGTAATATATGAGAAAAGAATAAATTTTAACAAAAATGTCTTTAAACTAGGTACACAAATTATTTTTAACTTAGATGACCTTTTCAACATCAAGTAAGCACACAGCAGTGAGAATGCAGCTCCTTTGAACTTATTACTACAGAATGAGGTGTTGGCTGCATAGCAGAGAATAAAATGCTTTTATTCCTTAAGATTTATAAATATGGTTTTTCACTGGATGGAAAGATATTGTACCATTTTGTTTACATGCAAAACTGCTGAATGCTTTAGGAAATGCTATTTTAGATTACTGCGAGCATTTTTTGATAGAATATATAGCTTATCCAAGAGGATTAATCTAAAATATTATTTCACTGCATTTTTTTCAGAGATCATTGTTGTGGGTTACTGTTTGCATTTGGATGCTAATTCTGCTCCCTCAAGAGGGGTGCTGCAACAGGAGTAGAGAGTACTCAGGTGATGTCAGTAAAAATCTGAATTCGTCAAATAAAGGCTAGAGCCTGTGATTGAGCAGTGGAGGGAAAGGTGTTGTGGCAAGTTTTAGAGATGGAGAGAAGGAGGAGAAGAGATGGAGAACAAAGAGAGACTAAGACGGAGGAAGAAGAGGTTGAAGATAAAGCAGACCCATGGAGCCTGCAGGAGCCACACGTAGCCAGGGATTTCATAGCTGGGTAATTGAGTAGTGTAGGGTATATTTGCCCAATCTGGCGTGCAGCTTGTACTTATATTAAGTTGTGTGTTCTTTCCATGGTCATTTTGGGGTTGGAGATATACCATTATAAGTCTGGCTGCTATAAAAGTCTCTGGCGTTTTCATTTGACAGGGCTAAGGGGAGCCACGTGAGCAGTTAGCTGGCATTCTGCATGCTAGCCACAGGGGATAGAGGGCCTGAGAGATGTGAGAGGTAGTTGCAGGCATTTCAGGTTAAACTTGTTTGGTAAGCTTAGCAAGCTACTTCCAGGAACCAGGGCATAAAGCTAGCTGTGGGGGTGGGCAAATTCTCAGATGCCAGCACATAGCAGACATGCAATTTAAAATTTTCACATGAGACATCTTGAATTATGCTGAGTTTTTAAAGATTAGTAACCCATTTAATTGTGTCATATGTACTTTCTGACTGTGCGCATGTCGTTTTCTTTATAATTCAAATGATTTTGAATTATAAAACCTATTCTTTTCCATAACATGTATTCATTTTTGTGGTCATATCACTACACTCAAGAAATTCCACAAGTTATCAAAATATATACAGGGTTGGTGAAATGGCTCACTGGATAGAGAGAGAATTTATTCTCATAATTGGTCCTGTGCCCTCCTTATAAACTATGAAACATGAAGGGACACATGTGTACAAAAAGCCCAACAAATAAAGACAATGAAACAATTTGCAATGCAGAATTTAGATTTGAAATTTGAAATGAATGATATTCTTACTAAGAGTTTGCATTTGTTTTGAGAGAATGCATTCAGATATACATGCATATAAGCGTACATCTAACATTCATTATTTTTATCATTTAAATTTGTGAAAACATTTTCAATATATAATAAAACTGTTTTAAATATTTCAAAAGATTCTGAGTTACAAGATATACATATGTTTCCTTAAGAGTTTGTGATTTGGGGAAATCACAGATGGCGGAACTTTTGAGTAGGAGTTCATTTAGAGTCACTAGATAACATAGAAACAAACAAACAAAGCACCTCCTCTCCAAAAAACAAACGAACAAACAACAACAACAACATCATCATAAGGATTGCCAGCTTTATTCAGTTGTGAAATTGGAATTCCTTAGTTTCATTATCTAAATATAATATTTATAATGACTAGGACTATATTAGAATATTTAAATCTAAATATTTTTATTAAACAAATATTACACAACCGATATTAGAAAATGCTTATGATAAAAGTATATTTCATGTAGCCTCAAAGTATCTATTTTGAAGATCAATATACCCAGTCACCATTATATATGAAAAAAAATGAATGAATAAGAGAGGGTACCAAGTTGGCTCTGTGGTGAAATGGATAGTACACTGGCTTTCTAGTGATAAAAAGAAGGAATGAAATCTTATAAGAAGCATGACTTTTAGTGACTTTCATGCTCTTAAGTGTTGGGTAAATCTTCATTTTGAAATACACAATAGATTTTCCTCCTGAAATATGTAGAGGAATTTTCCTTTCTTCCATTGAGTCCTGATAGATGAATACTAGTATAAATAATTCAGATTAAAAGAGCAGATTGATTTGTTTTATGTTATTTGTAAAACCTGCAAAAGAGTACACTTAGGTTTATCTCTGTCTTAAATAAAAATTATGACACATGCTTATCAAATATATATATTATGTCAATTTGTGAACTAAAATATATACATTTTAGCATAAATTTGAATATTATAAGTTTTAATTTGTCAGTTATAACTTTCCAAGAGGAAAAACAGAGGTCTTGCTAGAGGGAATACATAGAAATCAAGAGTTTCAGAGTTTCAAAAGTATGTAATACTACATACAAATATAAGGTGTATGTATAAAGGTAATGGTGTTTTCTAAACACAGTGTAACTGTGGAATGTGGGAACCAGGGGAACAGAACTATCTGAGAAAACATCAGGTGGCTGGGACTTCCAGATAAGCTTGAGTCCAGGGAGTTTCCCAAGATTTTCCTGAGTAAACGCCCTATTCAGGAAGTGTCCCAAACACAGTAAGTGCAGGACACTACAACGCCGCCCCACCCCACCTTCTGCATACTAGAGATGTCTCCCCACCAAGGGCCTCCAATGAATTCAAAGGACAATAGGTGGCCACCAATGACTTCAAAAGGTAATTAGCCCCGCCAATGAGAAATAACCAACTCATGCTGTAACCTAAAGCCTATACCCTGAAAAAGTATACAAAGAGTGTGTCTTTGTTCTTCAGGGTCGCCTGCCTATTCCCTGATTGCAGAACAATCAGTGCACTGGATCAATAAACCTCTTGCTTATTACGTCTCTGCTTCTCTGTGAGTGGTACATCTCGAATGTAGGGCTGGGGGTCGTGGGGTGGGGGGGCTTCTTGAATCTTACATAACAAGGCCCCAAACCTTAGCACACATGACACCTACACTGGGATCCTGACAATTGAAGTGAAGTTGCTAAGTAGCTAATAAGGACATTCTATTGCCTTAAACTCACATCTGAGCAGCCTTCTTTTGGGATTACTGCCCAAGACACAGTAGGACTGATGCACAGATAACTCACAAAGAATATTTCAGAATACACAGCCCTGCAAAGTCAAGTTAGACACGGTTCCATTGAAGAGATGGAGTAGGAGAAACACAATCTCTATCCCATACCATGAAACTGTCTCCAACTGACAATCATTTGCAAAAGAAAAAATAATTTTCTCTAACAGAGTCTAATTGGGTACATAAAACACACTTGCATAAAGGCCTCACACCCACTGATAGATGCCCAACAAAAACCATATCCAAACCAAAACCAAACCAACAAAGGGCAATACAAACAAAATTCAGTAGTATTTTGGAAATTTTTTATATATGCCTCATGATTTTATTTAGACATTATTTTATCTTACAATCTTTTGCTTTAATATTATGATTTGAGATTTTTGTACTTTTATGAATCTGTTACTATATGTGTTTTGCTCTTTCTTGTTTGTATAATATTATTATTTATTTGCTTTTCTGTCTTCTCATAATATAGAGAAATAAGACAGCATGGATCTAAATGAGAGAGAGGTAGAAATTATAGGAGAAGATGGGTGGGAAAATAATGTACACCAACCTACATCCCTAACCTAGAAACAATCATGGAATGATATCTGCCTACAGGTGAAAAATCAGTTTTTTTCAAAAAGGGAAATTGAGTATACAACCTTCTTAGGACAAGCCCCATCACTAGCAGTCAATAATCAACACACACACACACACACACACACACACACACACATACATACACACACACACACACACACACACACACACACAACGTTAGTAGCCTTGTGCAAAGTTCTTCATCTTATAATGTTTTGTTGCCTTTTTCTCCATATGTTTTACTTTTTATGTGTCTGTGTATATATCTAATAGTTTCTCATTTTGTGTTTTTCTGTGTGTCTGAATGTATCTGCTTTGCATCTATGTTTTTTTGAGTTTTTTAGGGGTTGTTTTCTTTTTTTTATTCTGTTTTGCTTGGTGTCATCAATTCAAAAATATTAATTTTTATTTGTTTACATTTCAAATGTTATCCCCATTCACTGCCTCTCCTCCTTGACCCACTAACCCCATTTCCCTTCCCTTAGCCTCTAAATGGGTGCTTCCCACTCATCCAACCACTTCGGCCTAATTGTTCTATTATCCCTCTTCTAGGCTCCCCTCCCACTGATGCCAGGTAAGGCAGTCCTCTGCTACATATGTAGTGGGAGCCATGGAATAGCTCAAATATACTCAAGGTTGATGGTTTAGTCCCGGAGCTCTGAGGGGTTCAGTTATTTGATACTGTTGTTCTTTCTATGGGGTTAGAATCCTAGTCAGCTCCTTCAGCCTTTCCCAAAACACTTCCATTGGAGTCCCCTGCTCAGTCCAAAGGGTGGCTGTGAGTGTCTGCATCAGTCTTATTCAGGTGCTGGAAGAGCCTCTCAGAAGGAAAAGTGGCCATTCAGAGACTGATCCACTATGCAATCCATTCCATCCACAGATATCAGACACCTACACTATTGTTGATGCCAAGATGGGCTTGAGGAAAGGAGCCTGGTATTGTGCTAGTTAAATTTATTTTAATGTTGTCAATGCCTGCTTGTATTCCAACAAGAAAGAAAAAGATGATAGATGTAGGTGTGAGATTAGCTAAGTAGCATCTTAAAATTTTGAGGAAGAAAACAAACAATAATCAGAATATATTGTATTAAAAATCTACTTAATACTGGATGGTTTTGGCTTCTTTGTTAATGATCAGGTGATGATACATATGTGGGTTTATTTCTGAGGCTTCAATTCTATTCCATTGATCTACATGTCTGTCTCTGTACCATGAGGTTTTTATCAGTATTGCTCTGTAGTACAGCTTGAGGACAGGGATGGTGATTCCCCCAAAAGTTCTTTTTTTATTAAAAAATGTTTTCACTATTGTCAGTTTTTGTTATGCTAGATGAATTTGAGGATTGCTCTTTCTAACTCTTTGAAGAATTCATTTGGAATTTTGATGGAGATTGCATTGGATCTGCAGACTGAGTGCTTTTGGTAAGATAGCCATTTTTAAAATGTTAATCCTGCTGATCCATAAGCATGAAAGTTTGTTCCATATTCTGTGGTCTTTGATTTCTTTCTTCAGAGACTTGAAGTTCTTGTCATACAGATCTTCCACTTTTTATTTAGACTCACAACAAGGTATTTTAAATTATTTGCAACTATTTTGAAGGTGATGTTTCCCTAATTTCTTTCTCAGCACATTTATCCTTTGAGTGGAGGAAGGCTACTGATTTGTTTGAACTAATTTTCTATCCAGAAACTTTGCTTATGTTGTTTATCAGCTGTTGGAGTTCTTTGTTTGAATTTTTGCATCCTTTATGTATACAGTCATATCTTCCATCCAGTGGAAAAAACAGACATTTTCAACAAATGGGTCTTGCCTAAGTAGCTATTCCATGTAGAAGAATACCAATTGAGCCATTCTTTTTTATTTTATTTTTTAGAAAATCAGTATTTCTACTTATTTTTTATTAGATATTTTCATTTACATTTCAAATGTTATTCCCTTTCCTGGTTTCTCAACCATAAGCCCCCCTATGCTATCCCCTCCCCTTCTTGTATGAGGGTGTTCCCCCTCCCCAACAACCCCTCTTTTCATCCCCCCATGAGATTCCCCTGCACCAAGGAGTTCCAGCCTTGGCAGGGCCAAGGGCTTATCTTCCCATTGGTGCTCAACAAGCCCATCCTCTGAAATTGACTCATACTTATCTCCTTGTACGAAGTTCAAGTCCAAGTGGATCAAAGACATCCACATAAAACCACATACACTGAATCTTTTAAAAGAGAAAGTCAGAAAGATACTAGAGCACATTGGCACAGGAAAAACTTTCCTGAACAGAACACCAATAGCTCAGGCTCTGAGAGCAACAATTGACCAATCAGACCTCATAAAATTGAGAAGTTTCTGTAAGGCAAAGGACACTGTCAATAGGACAAAGTGGTAACCTACAAATTGGGTAAAGATCTTTACCAAACTTACATCTGATAGACAGTTGATATAAGAACTATAAAAAGATCTCAAGAAGTTAGAGTCCAGAAAATGAAATAAACCTAATAAGATAGAAGTAAGGAGCTAAACAAAGAATCTTCAACTGAGGAATCTTGAAAGGCCAATAAAACACCAAAATAAATGTTCAAGGTCCTTAGTCATAAAGAAAATGCAAATCAAAATAACCCTGAGATTCCATCTCACACCTGTCAGAATGACTGAGATTAAAAAAAAAAACACACAAAAATAAAAGAAACGAAAACAAACAAACAAACAAACAAACAAACAAAAAACTTCAGGGAACAGCAGATGCTGGCAAGATGTGGATAAAGAGGTATACTCCTCCATTGGTGGTGGGATTGCAAACTGGTTAAACCAGTTTGGAAAACTATTTAGCAGTTCCTCAGAAAACTGGAAATAGTTCTACCTGAAGATCCAGCTATATCACTACTGGGCATATACTTAAAAGATTCTCCAACATATAACAAGAACACATGTTCTACTATGTTCATAGCAGCCTTATTTATAATAGCCGGAAGCTGGAAACAACATATCCCTGAATGGAAGGATGGATACAGAAAATGTGGAGTAGTACAATGGAGTACTACTTAGGTATTAAAAACAATGACTTAATGAAATTCACAGACAAATGGATGGAACTAGAAAATATCATCCTGAGTAACCCAGACACAAAAGAACACACATGGAATATACTCGGTGATAAGTAGACATTAGCCCAAAAGCTCAGAATACCCATGAGCATATGCAAAATACTCTCAGAGCATATGCAGGTTAAGAAGGAAGGTCAAAGTGGATATTTCAATCTTATTTAGAAGAAGGAACAAAATAATCACAGGTAGAGGGTGGGAGAGACTTGACCAGAAGAGAGGAGAGGGAGAGGAAAAAGAGGGGGGCAGGATCATTTGTAGGAGTAAATCGGGGAAATATACAGAGGGTCAGGAAATTGAACAGAGGTGTGTAGAAATGGTGAATGGGAAATGGGGTAGGCAATAGAAACTTCCAGACACCAGGAAGGCAAGAGGCTCTCAGGACCCAACTGGGATGGCATTAGCTAAAGTACCCAAGAACAGCAGGAGAGAACCCCTAGAGACGACTCCCAGTACATATGCATGATCCCCAAGAATGAAGCCACCCACCCAGCTCAAAATTAAACCCAGAATTGTTCCTGTCTAAATGGAACGCATCAACAAAAACTGGAGCATATGCTGAAGGAAAGGCCATACTTACCTAGGGATCCATCCCATCTGCCGACACCAAATGACTCCCCAACACACACACACACACACACACACACACACACACACACACACACACACACACACACAGTATTGTTGATGCCAAGAAGAGCTTGCTGACAGGCAGCTGTCCCCTAACAGGCTCTGCCAACACCAGACTAATACAGATGCAGATACTTCCACCTAGTCATTGGACTGAGGCCAGGGACCCAATGGAAGAGTTAGTGTAATAGAACAAAGGAGCTCAAGGTAATTGCAAACCCATAGGAAGAACAACAATGTCAACTAACCAGTCAGCACAGAGCTACCAGGGATTATATCAACAAAAGAATATACATGTAGGGATCCATCAATCCAACTACATATGTAGCAGGGGATTGCCTTTTCTAACATTAATGGAAGTGGAGGCCTTTAGCCCAGTGGAGGCTTGATTTCCCTGCATAGGGGAGTGGTAGAGTGGGTATATGGCAGGAGGAGTGCCCTCTTCTCTTAGGGGCAAAGGCAAGAGTGGATTGAATGGGGGCTTTGCAATGAGTAAACCTGGAAATGGGAAAACATTTCAAATGTAGATAAAATAACAAATAAAAATCTATTTACAATTTTAAAAATAAAAATATATAAATCAATGCAATGTGAATACCAGCAAATCCATATCCTTGTTTTTTCATGTGCACATATATAGGGAGTAAATATGACAGATTTGTACATTTTCTATTTAAAATTAATATAAAATTAAGACCATCACTTAACTAGTGTTACTATTTTAAGAATAAGCCTGTACTTAAAAATACTTAAAATACTAAAAATACTAAAGATAATCAAAACCACAGAGACAATACTATGTATCTAGAATTGACTGACTTTTCAAATGGGCAGAAAGGCTATTCAATAGAGAAAGAACAATCTTTTCCAAAATTCAAGCTGGAACAGTTGGAATTCCACACATTAAAAAAAGGACAAAGGGTCCTGACACTGTTTAAATTTGATTGTAGTGTGTACGTTCATGTCTATATTCAGGTAAGGGCTGGCACAAGTTAGGTCAAGGCCCATGATTAGACAGGAAAATGTAAGGTGGTGACAAAGTTTTTGTAAGTTGGGTGAAAAGAGGGGAAAAAAAAGACAGAAACAAGTTGGAGACAGAGAAGGACAACCCAGATCTGGGTTGCCTTAAAAGTCCATAGGTAGCTATGAATTTTTCTGAAGGGATGGATTTCTATAGGTCAATTTATCTTATCTAGTTGGGCAGTTTATATCTTTATCAATTGGTTGTGAGTTTATTGTGTGAACGTATTGTGGATTGAGAATTTAACATATAAATCTGATGGCTAAATTACATACAGCTAATGAGTCTTGATTTTAACTGGTTGTTGTGAGTTTATACTTTAACTACCAGGGGGTGGTTGTTGGGAGTGTGGGCAGAGTCCGGACAGGAAGCCGCAATAGGCCAGGTGCTTCTAGACCTCTAGTGTCCTGATTTACCAGGTAGCTGGAACAGAGAGTTCCTGGCTGGCAGAGAGACAGCCAGGAGAGGGCAGCTAGAAATAGGAGCAGAGAGACCACTGGGGTTAAAGGATAGCTCGAGGTAACTTGGCATGGTGTCACACTGGAACCAGCCACCTCTGAAATGAAGGCACCCCGCAGATGCTGTGTGGCCCTGTGGTGCCAGAACTAGCATGAAATAAAAGATACCATTTTATTAATATTTACCACAACAGTATAGTCCTAGATATGACACAGAAGCAAAGTCAACAGAATATAAAATCTATAAAATGGATTCGTGACATAAAGCTTTATAAGTGATAAAGCACTACCAAAAAGGAAGAACATGCAAATACCCTGATACCAGAATATTTTCCAAACACTTCATTCATAATTAAAGGCCTTTTGATTTTATTAAGATACAACAATTATCCACAAGTTAATGAGGATGCTTAGCATAATAACACTTCACGGATAAGTGATGCAAAACAGAGTTTACATCATCAACTATATGTGGCTATGTGAGAACAGGGAAGGGTTGATATGGGAAAATTTGGGAGAGAAAGGTGAATATCATCAAAACATGTGGTACACAATTCTCAAAGAACTAATAAAAAATATAAAAGCGAGCTAACGAGCCACTAGAAAATAAGAAATATATTGATGATGGAAAAGTAGAGAGAGTAAAGCTAGAAGCTCACCAACTAGTTGTTAGAATATATTATCCCGCAGCTATCTTAGCACTGTAGCTGTCCCATTAAGTGAAATGGCTCTTACATTTGACTCAAACAGTCATTCTTCACCTAGTTTTATGTCAGTAAGATCACAAAACTTCAGGTATGGCCTAGTACAATAGCCTCTATGTCTGTATCTTATTTTAACCCAAATGTATAAATTCTAAAAATCTCCAATAATGAATGAATACTCCCAATGTAACTTATCATTTATTACTAAGCCATATAAAGGAGAAATCATTAAATCTATTATACTAAGAAAATCTTAAAATTTTTGTGATAAATAGTGTAATCTGATTACCTGACTCCATTTGTAGAAAATGTGCAGAATAGGTGCAAATTGAAAGGCAGAGGTTATTTGTGGTGAGATTTGAATGATGTTTTGTTTCTATTTAAATGATGTAGATGATCTGTAACAGGAAACTATCATAGACTTGGGGCACCCTCTCACAAAACGTTAGTTTTATAATAACAATAAGATAATATTTCTCTTGAATTTGTTACATTTCAATTTTATTTTATCTATCAAATTTTTATTTTATTTTACTTTTTGTAACTAATTGGATTCTCTATCACCTTGACATTTTATTTCTTTTAATTTTTATTTGTCGGGAAATTCAATAACTTTATACTTTTCACTAATTTAATGATTTCAGCTATGTTAATTTAACTATAAATTACTTTATTTATAGTTATTTATTTATTTATTTATCATGTGCAATTTATTTTCTTAAATTTAAAACATGAATTCTTATCATGTTTTCACATAATGAATTAAGCTTAAAATCAGATTTTGAGATAAACTATACATTCAAATATTAGTTAAATTGAATCAACAGTCTTAAATGTCAACTACAAAACCTCATAATATTAAACATAAAAAAATAAAGAAAAGAGAGTGGGCATCCTTGTCTTGTGCCTGATTTTAGTGGATTGCTTCAAGTATCTCTCCATTTAATTTAATATTGGCTGTTGGTTTGCAGTAAATTGCTTTTATTATGTTTATATATGGGCCTTGAATTCCTGATCTCTCTAATACTTTTAACATGAAGGGTGTTATATTTTGTCAAATGCTTTTTCCACATCTAAGGAAATGACCGTGTGGTTTTTTTTTCCTTTGAGTTTGTTTGTATGGTAGATTATATTAATGAATTTTTGTATATTGAGCCAACCTTGCCTCCCTGGGATGAAACCTATTTGACCATAGTGAATGATAGATTTGCTGTGTTCTTTGATTCGGTTTGCAAGAATTTTATTATTTTTTGCATCAATATTCATAAGGAAAATTGGTCTGAAATTCTCTTTTTTGGCAGGGTCCTTGTGTAGTTTAGGTATCAGAGTAATTATGGCTTCATAGAATGAATTAGGCAGTGTTTCTTCTTTTTCTATTTTATGGGATAATTTGAGGAATATTAGTATCAGGTCTTCTTTGAAGGTCAGGTAGAATTCTGAACTAAATCCATCTTGTTCTTGGCTTTTTTGGTTTGAGGTTTAATGACTTCCTCTTTTCCTTATGGGATTCATATTATAATATTTAATATTTAAAGAAATGCAGGGATAGAAATGGAGACGCACCTGAAGAAAAGAAGGTCCAGCAACAGGCCCAAATTCCTACACAGCTCAAGGGGAGACCCCAAGAAGTGACACCATTACTAAGGCTATGGTGTGTTCACAATAAAGGGCTCTATTATGACTGCCCTCCAAAAGACCCAACAAGTGGCTGAAAGAGTCAGATGCAGATGTGTGCTTCCAACCAATGAATAGAAGCTGCTAACCCCTCTGGTTGAATTAGGGAAAAATTGGAGGAAGCTGAGGAGAAGCGCACCCTGTAGGAGGACCAGCAGTCTCAATTAACCTGGACCCCATAGATCTCTCAGTCACTGGATCACCCACCAGAATATACCAACTGAGATGAGGCCCTCCAACACATATACAGAAGAGGACTCCTGGGCCTGGGTTCGGTCAGAGAAGATGCACTTAACCCTCAAGAGACTGGAGGCACCAGAAAGTTTAGAGGTCTGGTGGAGTGGGTGGGGTGGGGACATCCTAGATGAGTGGCATGGGGTGGGGAGAAGGTATTGGAGGGTGGACCAAGAGGGGAATAAAATCTGGAGTGTAAAAATACATACATACATACATACATACATACATACATACATACATACATAGGAATTAATGTTAAAAAAGTCCTTATGTTTTATGAATTTAAAATACTGCCTTAATGAATAAAGACATAGACTTTGGAGACACAATTGTAGTTGGAGACTAGAATACTTCTCAATATTAGCATGGTGTGCTCCTTCTATGTACTTTCTTGTGAGCGTATTCACTTAATATATCAATCTGTCTGCCTCATTTAAAATCTTCTTAGATTTATGGCAGTATCAACCACAGTGGGTAAATACTTAACCACTGAATCATTAATATTCAATTATTATACTACAAAATATACATTATATTTCACTATAATATTTTTGAAGGATAGCAATTTGACTTCTTCCAGTAGTCATCAGTTTTCCATTGCTCCTCATCTAGAGTTAAGCCTTTGTTAGATTTCCCCTTTCAACAAAAGCGCATTAATTAACCTACATTGTTACTGTGCATATCTTGCTTACATCATTTTACTTTTGATATTCCACAGGTGTGTCTTCATTGTCACATATAAAAGGTCTTTGTCGATTAAAACAGAGACTGAAGGAACACCCATTCAGAGCCTGCCCCACATGTGGCCCATACATATACAGCCACCCAATTAGACAAGATGGATGAAGCAAAGAAGTGCAGACTGACAGGAGCCGGATGTAGATCGCTCCTGAGAGACACAGCCAGAATACAGCAAATACAGAGACGAATGCCAGCAGCAAACCACTGAACTGGAGAATAGGACCCCTGCTGAAGGAATCAGAGAAAGAACTGAAGAGCTTGAAGGGGCCGGGAGACCCCATATGTACAATAAATGCCAAGCAACCAGAGTCCAGGGACTAAGCCAATTACCAAAGACCGTACATGGACTGACCTGGACTCTGACCTCATAGGTAGCAATGAATATCCCTAGTAAGAGCACTAGTGAAGGGGAAGCCCTGGGGTCCTGCTAAGACTGAACCCCAGTGAACTAGACTGTGGGGGGAGGGGGCAATGGGGGAGGGTTGGGAGGAACACCCATAAGGAAGGGAGGAGGGGATGTTGTTCGAAACCGGAAAGGGAATAACACCAAAATGTATATAAGAAATACCAAGTTAATAAAAAAAAAAATAGCAATTAAAAAAAAAAAAAGGTCTTTGTCACAGCAGCTCACCAATTGTTCTGCTCCTATGGCTCTTACCAACATTTCTGTAACTGCAGTCTTTTCTATCTGTACCCCAGTTCCCAAATAATGACTTGAGACTTAATCATTTATGAAAGTATGTCTATGCTATAAGCTTGAGCTTGTTTCCTGACTAGGTCCTAACGTACACAAGTCATTTGTTCTATGCTATTTGTGGCACATGCAGTTTACCTCTCCTCAGTTTTATATGTTTGTCTCAACTGAGCCAGCATGGTGAATAGACCTGACTAACTTCCAGAGTTCCTATACCTCTACTGGAACTCCCACTTTCTATTTTCTGCCTTTTGCTAATAGGCCATTTAAATACATGGATGCTTCTGTACACTAAACAAATTCTCTATTTACATTTTACCACTTCTGAATTATTCTCTAAAACTTTTGGGTACATGTGTGTTATATAAACATATATACATAAACATGTATATGTATATATGTATATAACATATATACATAATCTATCTATTTATCTATCTATATACTGCACATATATTTATATATGTTCAATTCAATTTGAGGTATATGTGCTCATATATGTATATATTCATTAAATCTACATGTACGCATAACACATATACATAGTTTTACATACACACATTATTCATATATATGTGTGTGTGTTTGTTCAAAGTAAGACACCCGAAGACGAGTTGGTCTCTGCATTTGGTCCAGTCATGTATTTTTGTAATGCTCTCCAAATGTTGTAAAAATGAGTCATCTGTAGTGAGTAGTAACAAAATTACTCATCCATGAGTAAAAGGATTGTTTACAGTGTACTTAGAAATTTTATTGGCTTTGGACAATGGCAGTAGCTTGTTCTCCTTTATAATTTGTGATCTCATTGGTGATGTGTATGCAGTTTGATAGATAAACACTACTAGACTTTGGTTTTCCAAGTATTGACTAGACTTTAAATAAAATTAGACTGGTGTTGTTTGCAGTCATGTTATAAATGACAGTATTTCAACTTTAGATATAACTTTCTTTGGCATTCATTGATGTTGTTCATAGCTGTCCCAGTTAGATACAATTATTGATTATGTGTTTGTCCCCTTGTCGTCTGACAAATCACCTTTAGATACTATGAGATTTAGTCCTTCACAAAGAGCCTTTGTGGTCAGTTCCACCTCAATTTTCCTTCAGCTGTGCCCAAAGCAAGTGTATCTATGTTCAGAAATAGCTTGTCCCTTCAAGTTTAAGGAGGCAACTGAGGACAATGGCAAGTCTACATTATTTACAGTATTTTGCAATCTTTTTGCCTTTCCAGACCAATTATTTGAGGGAGATTTTCCCTGGCTATTAATGAGAATTTCTTTTAAAGATAATCTACAGCTTTTGTAGGGAAGCACTGTCATTCTTACAAGTAAAACTTTATTAAAAATATAGACCATACACATAGGAATACACATAGACACAGACACACAGACATCCATATACCCCCACCCACACAGAGTGGGGAGAGAGGGAGAGGGAGAGACAGAGACAGAGGCAGAGACAGAGTTTCCAGTTTGTTTTTGGAGACACACAGACCTATGAATTTTCCTCTTAGCATTGTTTTCAGTATGTTTCATAACTTTGGGATTGTTATACCTTCATTTTCATTAAATTCTAAAAAGTCTTTAATTTCTTTTTTTATTTCTACCTTGACCAAGTTATCGTTGAGTATAACATTGTTCAGCTTTCATGTGTATGTGGCCGTTCTGTCATTTTTGTTCCTATTGAAGACCATTCTTAGTCCATGGTTATCTAATGAGATGCATGGGATTATTTCTATCTTCTTTGCATTGTCTTTGATTGCTGTGTCGGTGTTTTCTATGGTATCTTATGGCCATGAGATTCTCTCTTCAATCTCTTGTGTTATGTTGGTGATCCTTGCATCTATGACTCCTGATCTCTTTCCTAGATTTTTTTATTTCCAGGGTTGTCTCCTTCTGTGATTTCTTTATTGCTTCTATTTCCACTTTTAGATGCTGGATTGTTTTGTTCAATTCTTTTCCCTATTGGGTTGTTTTCTTCTAGTTCTTTAAGGGATTTTTATGTTTCCTCTTTACGGACTTCTACCTGTTTACCTGTGCTGTCCTGTGTTTCTTTAAGAGAATTATTTATGTCCTTCTTAAAGTCCTCTAACATCATCTTGAGATGTGATTTTGAATCAGAATCTTGCTTTTCCCAGTGTGTTGGGGTATCCAGGACTTGCTGTGGTTAGAAAATTATATACATATAATTTTCTCCTTCCCTCCATGCAAACCTCTGATATAGCCATTTTTTCTTACTCTCAAATTGATGGCCTCTTTTTCTTTAATTACTACATGTGCATGCATATATGTATTTATAAATGCACCCTTCTCAAAGACTGTATAACATTATATATATAATATATATATATATTTTCAAGGCTGATCATTTGATGATAGATAACCAACTGGTTTTGACATTCCTAGAAAATACTATTTTCCATAGTCTTATAACTCTTTAGTTTCTTGTTATTTTGTTTATTGTAGCTTAGAACAATTTTACAAAGATTTTCATTGTATTCTTTTATATTTGCAAACTAAAGATATACTCAAATTTCTCTTGCATGTGAGTCTTCAGAGGTCAGACCATTGCAAAACTGATAATTCATCTTGGCATTTTCTTGGAAATAAGCATCTTGCTTTGGATTCCCATTTTTCTAAATCACAATTTTACTGATTGTTGCTTACATCTGTGAATTTAATCATCATACAAATTTATTCATTGGATTCTTACAGCATATTCAGGAAATTAACAATTTTCACTCAATTACTTATGGTAATATTACTACTTAATTATGAGCCCAAATATCCATATCTTTATAACAAACAGGTGAAAAAGTGGTGAGTTAATAACAGATTTGTATAGTAATAGATCTTCATTATTGTATAAAATTCATCTTTAAAATGATGTTTTAAAGAGATTTCCTAGTGGACAAAGTGCTTGCTATGCAAATATAAGAATCTAAGTTAGGATCTCTACTAATTACATAACAGCTATGGCTAATGCTGAAAATATGTAGCTGCAGAAACAGTGAGAAGACAGACACATCACAGTGGTGAGACAGTATAAAAGAGGATGGAGTAGGGAACCAGGTTTATTAGGTTTATATTTCCCATCAGGATGTCTGGATGCCAGACAAGAAGAGGAGGTGGAGCTAGGGACAATCAGAATATATTGTGGTTGGGAGTAATTGCCGAAAGAGTACTGGAGGGGTGAGAGGGATGAAAGCCTTCCCTGGAGTCATAGACATAGCTCTTCAGTCAAAGTCTTTCCCTGAAGTAATTGTTATTGAAGCAGCTCTCTGAGGTGATCCTTGTTGTATAAGATATTCATATATTTGTAGACACACACACACACACACACACACACTCACACCACATACACAGGCACACACACGCACACACACACACACACACACACACACACACACACACACATTATTCGTGATGAACCAGAAATATACCTTTTGGAGAAAGGAATCCCCAGGAAGAGATGCTCATTGGCTAAAGCCTCAAGGTTATATAGATACTTTAATTGTATGGAAAAGAAAACTTCAGGAGTTGTGCTACATAACACTATGGGCTTCTCAATAAGATGTCCTTGTTTTGCATTCCAGTGGACATACAGAGACAGAAAAGGACTAGTTCCACTCCTGCCTTCAAATCTTTGAGATCACTAGGATTGAGTTCAGTTTATCTTATCAGTTCTTATGTATGTCTGGGAGCAGTGTCTTAAGTCCCCTACTGAGCATGTATTCCACAAAATTGGAAAATCTAAATGAAAGGGATGATTGTCTGGATAAATTCCAGTTACAAAGTTCAATCACAATAGGGTGAACAATTTAAATATTTGTATTACCACTAAGGAAATAGTCATTAAAATTCTCCCAACCATTAAAAAAAAAGACCAGGACATATAGTTCTAGTGCGGAAATGCAGAATTCTACCTGACACTCAAGGAAGAAATGACACCAATACTCCTTAAATTATTCCACAAAATGGAAACAAAAAGAACATCCCTAAGCATATTCTTATGAGATCAAAGTCTCCCTGATATCCAAGATGCACACAGATTCAACAAGGAGAATTTAGATCAATTATCCTTATAAATGTGGATGTAAAAATAATAAAATATTTACAAACCGAATCCAAGAACACATCACAAACATTATCTACCACAATCAAGTTCACTTCTTCCCAGGAGGATTCAGGATGACTCAATATATGGAAATCTATCAAAGTAATACACCATATAAACACAATGAAAGAAAAAAAACATGTGACAATCCAACTAGTTGCTTAAAAATTCTTGAACAAAATTCAAGCCCCTTTATGTTAAAAGTCTTTGAGAGGCCAGAGTTACAAGGCACACATAAACACAGAACAGGAAATATAAAGCAAGACTGGAAAAGGATCTTACCATCCCTACTTCCAGCAGAGGTCTTGTATCCAAAATATTTAAAGAACTCAAGAAATTAGCAACAAACAACCCAAATAGCACAATTAAAAAATGGGGTACAGAGACAAACAGAGAACTCTCAACAAAGAACTTTCTTGTGGACAAGCAAGGAACACTTAAAGAAATTGTCAATATCTTTATTCATCCAGGAAATGAAATCGAAAGGACTCTGAGATTCCACATTGTTACAATCAGAATGGCTCAGATAAAAAAATTCAGGTGACAGAACATGGCGGCAAAGATGTGGACCGAGGAAAACACTCCTCATTGCTGATGGTGCAAACTTGTGTAACAACTCTGGAAATCAACTTGATGATTATTCAGAAAATTGGGGATAATTCTAACTCATAATCCATTTATACCTCTCCTGTGCATATACCCAAAAGATGCTCCTCTTTCTCAAGGACGTTCTCTCCACTATGTTGTTAACAGCTTTATTTGTTTTGATTTTACTGAATATTTTATTTATTTGCACTTCAAATGTTATCCCATTTCCCAGTTTCCCCTCCAGAATCCCCGTATCCCAACTTCCCTAACCCTGCTCCTATGACAGTGCTCCCAAAACTACCTAACAACACCCACCTCCCCATCCTGGCATTTCCCAATACTTAAGAATCAGGCCTTCACAGAACCAAGGACTTCCCCTCCCATTAATGTCCCACAAACCCATTTTCTGCTACATATGCAGCTTGAGCCATGTGTATTCTTCATTGGTGGTTTAGTTCATGGGAGCTCTAGGCGGTCTGGTTACTTGATATTGCAGTTTTCCCTATGGTGTTGAAAACCCATTCAGCTCCTTCAGTCCTTTCTCTATGGGTCACCTCCTCCACTGATGATCCCATGCTCAGTCCAATGGTTGGCTGAGAGCATATACCTCTGTATATGTCAGGTTATGGCAGAGCCACTCAGGAGACAGCTATATCAGGCTCTAGTCACCAAGCACTTCTTAGCATACACCATAGTGTCTGCATTTGGTGTTGACATATGGGATGGATCCCCAGATGGGGCAGTCTTTGGATGGCCTTTGCTTTGGTCTCTGCTCCACACTTTGTTTCTTTATATCCTCCCTTCAGTATTTTGTTCCTGCTTCTAAAGACTGAAGCATCCAAACATTGGTTTTCCTTCTTCTTGTGTTTCATGTGATCTGTGGATTATATCTTGGATAATTCAAACTTTTGGGCTAATATCTACATATCACTGAGTGCATAGCATGTGTATTATTTGTAAATGGGTTACCTCACTCAGGATGATATTTTCTAATTCCATCAATTTGCCTACGAATTTCATGAAGCCATTGTTTTTAATAGCTTAATAGCTCTCCATTGCGTAAATGTACCACTGTACCCTTTTCTGTCTTAAAGGACATCTGTGTTCTTTCCAGTTTCTGACTATTATAAGTAAGGCTACTATGAACATAGTGGAACAAGTGTCCTTGTTATATATTGGTGCATCTCTTTTATAAACGCCCAGGAGTGGAATAGCTAGATACTCATGTAGTATTATGTTCAGGAACTGCCAAACTGATTTCCAGTTGTTGTACCAGCTTGCAACCCACCAACAGTGGAGGAGTGTTTCTCTTTCTCCACATACTTGCCAACATCTGTTCTTGCCTGAGATTTTGATCTCAGCCATTCTGATTTGTGTGAGATAAAATCTCAGAGATGGTTTTATTTGCATGTCCCTGATGATGAAGGGTGTTGAACATTTCTTTAGGTGTTTCTCCGCCATTCCTTATTCCTCATTTCAGAATTCTTTAACTCTGGACCTCATTTCTTTAATAGGGTTGTTTGGTTGTCTGGAGTCTAACTCCTTGAGTTCTTGTATATATTGAATATTAGCTCTCTTTCAGATATAGAATTGGTAAAGACCTTTCCCCAATCTGTTGATTGCCATTTTGTTTTATTGACAGTGTCCTTTGCCTTACAGAAGCTTTGCAATTTTATGATGTCCCATTTGTCAATTGTTCATCTTATAGCATAAGCCATTGGTGTTCTGTTCAGTAATTTTCCCATGTTACCATGTGTTCTAGGCTCTTCCCCACTTTCCCTTCTATGTGTTTCAGTGTATCAGGTTTTCCATGGAGGACCTTGATCCACTTGGACTTGAGCTTTGTACAAGGAGATGAAATGTGGTAATTTCTAGTTTTCTACATGCTGACCACCAGTTGAACCAGCACCATTTGTTGAAAATGCTATCTTTTTTCACTGCATAGTTTTATCTTCCTTTTTCAAAGATCACGTGACCATGGGTGTGTGTGTTCATTTCTGTGTCTTCAGTTTCATTCCATTGACCTACCTGCCTATGTCTGCACCAATACCATGCAGTTTGTATCACTAATGCCCTATATAATATAACTTAAGGTTAGGGATGGTGATTTCTCCGTATGTTCTTTTATTTTTGAGAATAGTTTTGGCTATCTTGGGATTTTTGTTATTTCAAATGAATTTGCAAATTTCTTTCTAACTCTATAAAGAATTGAGCTGGAATATTGATAGGGATTGTCTTGAATCTATAGATTGCTTTAGGCAAGATGGATACACACACACACACACACACACACACACACACACACACATATATATATATATATATATATATATATATATATATATATATAACTTCTAATCCATGAGCTCAGGAGGTCTTTCCATCTTCTGAGTTCTTAGATTTCTTTCTTCATAGACTTGAAGTTCTTGTCATGCAGATCTTTCATTTGCTTGGTTAGATTCACGCCAAGGTATTTTATATTATTTGTGACGATTGTGAAGTGTTGTTTCCCTAATTTCTTTCTCAGCCTGTTTATCCTTTGTGTAGAGGAAGGCTACTGATTTGTTTGAGTTAATTTTATATATCCAACCGCTAACCTGAAGTTGTTTATCAGGTTTAGGAGTACTCTGTTGGGATTTTGTGTGTGTGTGGGGGGAGTCACATAAGCATTCTATCATATCATCTGCAAATAGTGATACTTTGACTTCTTCCTTTCCACTTTGAATTCCTTTGACTTCCTTTTATTATCTAATTGCTATGGCTATGAATTTGTGTACTATATTGAATATGTAGAGAGAAAGTGAGCAGCAGCCTTTGCTACTCCCTGATTTTAATGGAATTGCTTCAAGTTTCTCTCCATTTAGTTTGATATTGGCTATGGGAGTGGTGTATATTGCTTTTACTATGTTTTGGTATGGGCCATGAATTCTTGACCATTCTAAGACTTGTGTAACTAAGGATTATTGAATTTTGTCATATGCTCTCTCAGCCTCTAATGAGATGATCATGAGTTTTTCTTCTTTGAGTTTGTTTAAATAGTTTATTATATTGATGGATTTCCATTTATTAGACCAATACTCCATCCCTAGGATGAAGACTACTTGATCATGATGGATGATTGTTTTGATATGTTCTTGGATTCTATTTGAAAAAAATTATTGTCGATTTTGGTATCTATATTCATAAAGGAAATTGGTCTGAAGTTTTCTTTCTTTGTTGGAGCTTTGTATATTAGGTATAAATGTAATTCTGATTTCATAGAACGAGTTGGGTAGTGTTTCTTCTGTTTCTATATTGTTGAAGAGTTTGATGAATAATGGTATAAGATCTTCTTTGAAAGTCTGATAGAATTCTGTACCAAATTCATTTGGCCATGGGCTTTTTTGATTGGGAGATTTTAATGACTGCTTATATTTAATTAGGTGTTGTTTGACTATTTAAATGTCCTACCTGATCTTGATTTAACTTTGCTACCTATGATCTGTCTACGAAATTGTCCATTTCATCCAGATTATTTTGTTTTGTTGAGTATAGGCATTTATAGTAGGATATGATTTTTTTTTATTTTCTTGATTTTGTTGGTAGATCTCCCTTTTCACTTCTGATTTTGTTATTTTGGATACTTTCTCTGTGATCTCTATCTTGTAGATAGAGGGTTGATCTATCTTGTTTATTTTCAGAAAGTACCAGCTCCTGGTTTTGTTCATTCTTTCTATAGTTATTTTTCTTTCTACTTGGTTGATTTCAGATCTGAGTTTGATTATTTCCTCCAGTTTCCTCCTCTTGGGTGTATTTACTTCTTTTTGTTTAGCACTTTCAGGTGTGTTGTCAAGATGGTAGTGTATGCTCTCTCCAGCTTCTTTTTGGAGTCACTCAGATCAATGAGTTTTCCTCTTAGCAATATTTTCATTGTGTCCAATAAATTTGGGTATGTTATGGCTTCATTTTCATTAAATTCTAAAAAAATTCTTGAATTTCATTCTTTATTTCTTCCTTGGCCAAGTTATCATTAAATAGAGTGTTGTTCAGCTTCCACGTGTATTTGGGCTTTCTGGTTTTATTTTTTTGCTGTTTTTTTTATTGTTTTTGAAAACAAGGATTAGTCTGTGGTGATCTGATATGATACATGGGATTATTTCAATTTTCTTGTCTGAGTTGGAGTCTTTTGTGACTGATCATATGATCGATTTTGAAAAGTTACCATGAAGTGCTGAGAATAAGCTATATTCTTTTGTGGTAGGAAGAAATGTTCTCTTGATATCTGTTAAATCTATAGCAGAACATAGCTAAACACATATAAACCCTTAAAGAGGAAACACAAAAATTCCTTAAGGAAATACAAGAATACACAACTAAACAGGTGAGGGAATTACACAAAACCATCCTGGATCTAAAAACCGAAATAGAAGCAATAAAGAAATCACAAAAAGAGACAAAACTGGAGTGAGAAAATCTAGGAATGAGCTCAGGATTTGCAGATGTAACCATCACCAACAGCATACAAGAGATGGAACAGGAATCCTAGGTGCAAACATACCATAGAAAACATTGACACAACAATCAAAAAGTGCAAAATGAAAAAAGCTTCTATTCCAAGACATTCAGAAAATTCAGGACACAATGAGAACATCAAACCTAAGATTAATAGATATAGAAGAGAGCAAAGATTTCCAAATTAAAGATCCAGTATATATCTTCAATAAGATTATAGAAGAAAACTGCCCTAACCTAAAAAAAGAGATACCCATGAATATACAAGAAGCCTTCAGAACTCCAAATAAAGTGGATGAGAAAAAAAATTCCCCCTGTTACATAATAATCAAAATGTCAAATGCCCAAAAGAAAGAAGTGATATTAAAACGCAGTAAGGTAAAAAGATCAAGTAACATATAAAGTCAGACCTATTAGAATTACACCAGACTTCTCAAAAGAGACTCTAATAACCAGAAGATTCTGGGCAGATGTTATATAGACTCTAAGAGAACATAAATGCCAGCCCAGGCTACTATACCCAGCAAAACTGTCAATTAACTTAGACGGAGAAAAGAAGATATTTTATGACAAAATCAAATTTATATAGTATCTTTATACACATCCAGTCCTAAAAGGATAATAGATGGAAAACTCCAAGACAAGTAGGGAAACTACACCCTAGGAAAATTAAGAAAGTAATCTTCTTTCAACAAGCCCAAAGAAGGTAGCCATAAAAACATAATTTTACCTCTAACAACAAAAATAACAGAAAGCAACAATCAGTTTTCCTTAATATCTCTTAACATCAGTGGACTCAATTTTCCAATAAAAACATATAGACTAATTGACTGGATTCTTAAACACAATCCAGCATTTTCCTACACATAGGAAATGCAGTCAGTGATAAAGACAGAAACTACCTCAGAGAAAGAGGTAAAAAAATTTTTTTTCCAAGCAAATGATCTCAAGAATCAAGTTGAAGTAACCATTGTAATATTGAATAAAATTGACTTCCAACAAAAAGTTAGCAAAAAGATAAGGAAGGACACTTCCTACTCCCCACTTTCTTTAATGAACATATAGAAACAGAAACTAAACAAAGACACTCTCAAGCTTTATTTGTAATGGCCAGAACTGGGGAAATTTTCCGTAAATGAAAGAATGGTTAAAGACAATGTATTTCGTTTACACAATGGAATATTATTCAGCTATTAAAAACAAGAAAATCTTGAAATTTTCAGGCACATGAATGGAACTTAGAAAGTATCATCCTGAGAGTGGTGACACAGACAAAATGAACATGAGGGTTCTTTGTCACTTATAAGTGGATATTAGCCATAAAATATAGGCTATTCATGCTACAATGCACAGATTTAAAGAACCTAAGTAACAAGGAGGGCACAAGTGAAGATTATCATATCTTAATCAGGAAAAATAAAATAGATATCAGAGGGAGATGAAGAGAAAGAACTGGGCAGGACAAGTGATGGTAAAAGCATCTGGTTGGGGGATCAGGTTTAGGAAGAGCCCAGATGAGCGAAGCAGGAGAATGTTTGCTATTCTATGATGGGTGATGGTGTAGGCACCTCTAGGAATTGCCAGAGATATGGGAAAGAGGAGACTATGAAGGTAGTTCTAGCTGAGACTCCTAGCAGTTGGGGATATGGAGCCTGTAGTGGCCAGCTCCTGTAGCCTGGCAGGACTCCCAGTGGAAGGATATGGACCCAAACTCCTCCACTAAAACTTTACCCAAATTTTGCCTTGACTACAAGAATTCTAGAGAGAGACGAGGATGAAGCAGAGACTGAGGTAATTTCCAACCCCATATTGTCCCAAATTGAGAGCCACCTCATGGGCAATAACCAATCTATGACACTATTAATTATACTCTGCTGTGCTTGTAAACAGGAGTGTACCAAAACTATAACCTGAGACACTGTTGACTGACAGTGGATCCTGTTTCCTTAACTGGATTGCTATGTCTGGCCTCAGTGGGAGTGGATGTGCCCAATCCTGCAGTGAATTGTTGTGCTAGATTGGGTTGGTAACTAGGGACACATCCTAATTCTCATAGAAGAAGGGTATGGGGAATGAGGAGAGGGAATGTAGGGAAGACAGGGATGAGGAGCTGATATAGGCATATAAAATAATTAAATAAGTATATTAAAGAATAATTATTTATTTACCCATTCATTTTCATATGAATTTATATATTTTATATTATTTAATTTTCATTAAATTTTTGGTACATAGTTTTACAATGTATCTGAGGCTGATTTTGAACACATGATCTTCATTTTTTGGCCTCTTCACTGTTGTTTTTTTTTAGGTTATACAACATAAAGTACTGTGTGCACATCTGTCCGTGTGTGTGTGTGTGTGTGTGTGTGTGTGTGTGTGTGTGTGTGTGGTATTTTTCATTTTTTTCTTTCCTTTTGTTGGAAATAAGCTTTTCTCACATACTCTTCCCAGTTCCTTCTCAACTCTCCTGAAGTTTGAGTACACTCCATTTTTGTCTTTCATTAGCAAACATAAAAAGGCTATTGAGAGATGACAATTAAAAATACATAAAAAGTGTTGGGGATTTAGCTCAGTGGTAGACCGCTTGCCTAGCAAGCACAAGGCCCTGGGTTCAGTCCCCAGCTCTGAAAAAAAAAAAGAAAAAAGAAAAAAAGTACATTAAAAAAAACATAATACAATAAGATAAAACAAAAAACAATGTATGACGACCGTTGTAAAAGATAAAGAAACAAATGGACAAGGACCCCAAAGAAGGCAGGAAAATCAGAGACACACTTGTTCAGATACTGAGAAATCCATATAATCACTAAAGTAGAAGCCATGGTATTTATGCAGTTGACCTGCTGCAGACAAATGCATGCCCTCTTCATGCTGCCACAGTTGCTATGAACTTTAATCATATTGATTTAGAAGGCCTTTTCTTAACATTGCATCACAACATCTTTCCATTGCACATTAAAGACATTTTCAAGGTTGAAAAATTAAGAATTCTTTAATTTCACCAAATTTTGAAAGTTAAAAATGCTTTAATGCATTCTAATTATAAACAATGATATTAACGAACTGTACTTCAGGTTCATCAATTTTACTTTATTGTAGTACATAGATATTTCACATATATCTAACTGATTACTTAAATATAATATACCTCTTATTAGTCTATAAAAGCTGTTATCAAATGAAGTACCATTAGAATGGCCAAATTTTAAAGAATATTAGTAGATTTATCTTGTTATTTGTTTATTCCCTTCCTCCCTCCCTCCCTCTCCCTTCTCCCTCTCTCTCTCTTGTCCAATCATGAGTCAGGGAGTCATTTGGCTTCTTACAAATGAGAATAGAACATCAATGTCAATTTTTAAATATGAATGAGTGTCAAGCTGTTGCCTGAAGGACAATTGAATTATTACCAAAAATTATTTGTAGAAATTATTTGTGGATACAAAACTGCTTGCTCTCTGCTTAAAACAACAAAACAATTTAACCCGGACATAATGGGCTATGAGATATTTATTAAAATATATGTGAGGATAAAACCCAAAATAATTTCAATTATTCCCGAGGTTAGTTCTAGTTAACCTCTGAAACAAACATTTTTCAAGGTTTCAGTGTTGAAGTTAAATGTGAATCACCTACTTATGATTTAGGTTTTAAAATATTTACTAATATTTGATCCAAATATTACTTTGATTAAATGTCTATGTCTAAGTCAATGAATAAAAATCAAATAATGTAGTTATATAATTATATTGACTAAAAGTGACCACAAATATGTAATAGTAACTTAAATTTTTAGGATAATGACTAATCACATAGTGTTGCATATTTGAGGCTACATGTTGGAGAACACTGCCTTCTCTTGCAGTGGATGCAGATTTGATTCCCAGCATACACAAGGCAGATCATGGGTTTCTGTGACTCAAGTTTTAGGGGATCTGGTACATTTTTCTTAACTCTCACTCAATGAGAGATTCCTTAAATCAATTTTTAAATTAAATTATATTTTCCTATAACTTGAGCTGCTTTATCTTTGTAATAAAATATAAATAGAGTACATGAATATTCACAAAGTTTGAGTACAGCATTATGCTTCTACAAACTACATCGAGAAATAATGAAGGATCATCAATGAACATCATATTTTTTCAATATTATACTTTCTTTGAATAGTTTTGTGTCTTGAGTGATATAAATAAAATTCATAAATAAGACTAACACTTTACATGAGGTAATCAAAGGATTTAATCCTGATTCTTAAATTTGATTAAATTTAAGATGGGATTATGAATAAATTTGATTAAATCCCTTGATGGGAATGAAGAGAGTTTTAAATTTAGAAACAAAGGCATTTTGCTCTATGTCCTGTGTATTCTGCTTAAAGCAGTTAGAAAATATTTCTCTGTTAGAAATATTAGAAATATTTAATTCCCTATATCTTTGTACTGTAACTGGCAAACTTTTCAGTTGTATTTACAACTTTTCATTTTTTTTTTTTGGTTCTTTTCATTTCCTCGGTTAAACTGTTGAAGATAATAAACCTGCTAACCTTTTAATTATGATCTTATGAGAAGTCACACCCACCACTTAAATTTCCTAGCTACTTTTCACTCAGATATTTCAATACTGTATATAATGAAATATTGAAAAAAACCCAAAATTTTCTTATAGTACAAACTGTGCATTGAATGTGACCAGCAAACAAAAGTCATACATTTGAATGTGACCAGCAAACAAAAGTCATACATTTGAATACCTGGTCTCAGCATATGGTAAGTTTTGGAAAGATTGTGGAGCCTTCCTAGAAGAAATGAGTCACATGACGTGGACCTGGAGGGTTTGTAAGCTGCCTATACTTCCTGTTTTAGTTTTATGCTTTCTGAATGTGGATGGAATATTAGCAGTCAAACCCTCATTTTTTTTCATGTTCTTATTTTCATACAATGCTCTAATCTGAAATTGTAAAGCAAAGTAAACATTTTTTCATTAAATTCTTTTTGACCAGGTATTTTTATCATACAGGAAAGGAAATTAAATAGTACAATGATGATTAAAGATACATATTCAAACTATAAACAACAGAATCTGGATCTTTAAGACTTTTAAGAAGAACATGGAAAGTAGGATCTATGATAGCTCGCTTCTTGTACTTCTGGAAAAGATCAAAAATAATCAGTGATGTCATTCACTTCTTATTTTTGTGCACAATTCAAAACTAGCAGTATATGTCATTGAGAAGTAAAAATGTATAACAAGATAATGTATAGCACAAAGGAAACAAAGATAAAACATAAAAGACTTGTATGTCTACCACACACATACGAACAAATAATTTTGATAAGTTTTGAGAGATAACATGTCTATAAGTAATAAACTTGAAGACTATTATATGAACTGCAAAACGTTGGGACAATGGTCTGGAAACTTGATACAGCAGTCAAGAATGCTGGCTACCCTTGTAAGCAATAGGATCCAGTTCCCAGAAACCACGTGAGAAGAACATCTTGTAACTACAATTAAAATTGTTCTGAAACACTCTTCTTTTGTCAGTGGGAACTGAGTGAAATTTAAGTACATATTTACATTCTAACAACCATTCATTCATTCATATAAAATAAAATTTTCTCAAAATGTTTGAGATGAAAAGGTTTTATTTAAAACTTCTGATCAGTTCATGTTTCTGCTCTCTACAGCATGAGCTCAAAATCTCAAATATTTTAAAACCAATGAGAGTTACCTTCAGATAACTCCAAATAATTTGTTTCCTCATAATTTGCCTCTATAATAAATGTCAATATATCTATTTATCACCCAAGTGCTGTACATAAATTTTTTTAATTAAGAAATGTACATTCCAACAGGCAGGGAAATACAAGTTCACAAAATGAGGGTTCATTAAGCACACTACAGTGCATATGTGCTCAGATTGTATAAATTTAAAATATATTTATAGTCTACAAGAATACACCAAATCAACAGAAGTAGTTAGTTCTAAAAATAAAGAGATCAGTTCAAGAAAGCAAATGTAATAATTTTAAATATGCTATACATAAAAGTAACTTTGTTCTTGGAGAACTTTATTTGATGTCATTTGTTTATACTTATCTTCAACTCCCAATATAATTCATTAGATTAAAATTTAAAATCGTGATTAGAAAGAGATAAACTTAAATATAAAATTTAATATTTCAACATATTCTTTCTTCACACTACAAATCATTTCAACAAAACTATCTATCATAATTATTGGTGAATTGCATTGCAGAAAAATGGAAACTAACATGTATTTTAAAATATTTTTAACTGTGGAATTCATATTCTTATCAGAAACTCATGGGATACTCCACAGAACAGATGAATTTTAGGGTACAAATAGATCTACCCAATTCAGAAAATTTGAAATCATAAAAGTCTATGCATGGGATCAAATTAAAATTCAACAACCAAAGATTCTTTATTGAAAACAAGAAAGAAATATATAAAAGTTAAGATATGTTACTCTGAGTGACCAATAATAAATGGAAAAATTGAGAATAATACTTGATTCCTGAAACTAGTTAAAATGAAAGTACAAACATAAAAACTGGCAATATAATCTAACTACTCTGATGACCGTATAGGTAGAAAGACAGACAAGTCAATGACCTCAAAATATGTGGAAACAGAAATAGTAAAATGCTAAAAACAGAAAGCTGTGGTGAATATAAGGAAAAGAAGCGTAAAAAAGAGCTAAAATTAATGAAACATAGATTAAAAATATAAACAATCTGAGAAATTTATAGTTGTGACTTATAAATATTATTAAAATCAATGAACCTTGAGCTTTTGTCCAAAATTTAAATGAGCAAACAACAATGCTTCAACAAAATAAAATTAATAAACACAGATGAGATTTTGTGATGCAATTCTGTTAACAGAATTCTTTCCTAGCATGCAACAGACCATGAGTTGAATCTACAGCTTCCCAAAACGTTATCTGCTAGTACTCACCTGTAATCCCAGAACTTGGAAGTTAGAGACAGGAAGATCATGAGTTCAATGTCATTATGGGCTACTTACAAAGTTATACTTCAGCTGCGCAACATAGAAACATGTCAGAGAGCAACAATGAGAGCTAGAGCGAGAGCGAGCAGGAGAGAGAGAAAGCTCAAGAGCGACAGATCATTGCTGTGTAGTTAATCAGACATGGTTGTTTATAAATATATACAATCAATGTGCTGAAAAATAAAGTGTATTAAAACAGCCTATTATCTATGTTTTATAATGCTTCTTTTAGTATGTTTATTAACTAATGTGTATGGATGTTTGCTTGTGTGTGTGTTCATGATTGGAATGTCTAGTGTCTGAAGAGGCCAGAAGAGGCCATCACATTCCCTTGAACTAGAATTATTACTGGTAGTTGTGAGCCACCTACCATGTGATTGATGGGAATCAAAGCCAGATCTTCTGGAAGAAAAATCAGTTATCTTTACCACTGAGAAAACTCCCCATCCCCAAAAATAAATTCGTAAATGTATTATTTTTAGTAATTACTAAAACTAGACAGCAATGAAAAGAGTCAGCCGTAAAGGAGTAGTGAGCAAGCAGTGTTTAGTGAAGCACAATATTAGTTTTTGCAAGTATTTATAAAATATTTGTACCTAGTATTTTGGCATAGGTTTTTTTAATTAGAAATCACTTTGACCAAAATGTGTGTGCCACATTTATGGTGTCACACAGGAGTTAGAATTTCAGAGCATGTAGTACACAGATAACCTCTGAGGCAAATTATTACCTACCTTGTCTCAAAAGACTAACTCAGCTTGTTTTGAACACATAAAATCATAGCTGCTTTAAAGGCAATGGCAAGTCTAAACTAACTGCATCATGAATTCAAGGTATGGTTCGCAACCTTAATGAGAGCTCATTAGGGTATGCATTCAACATGTGTAGGAATAGCACAATCTCAAGCCCAGTTACATCATAGTAAGTAGTCTGTTTATTTCATACTGTAGCATCTGGTAAATAGATCCAGAAATATATTGGCATCACAATTTGAATTTATAGGTTAAAAAAGACATTAAATTGAGTATGTAAAGAATTGAATTGATTTGATGAATTTAGGTGGAAGGAGAATATGATCAAAACATATTGTGCAATGTACTAATAAATAGAAATAAAATTCAAGGTGTAATAATAATATAAAGTAATAAAGAAATAACTTGGTGGCAGAATTTGCAAAGTGAATCTTGAATTAAGCACCTAGCATGAATTAATAAGTACATACATACATACATACACACATACATACATACAATTTTGAAAACTGTTTTCTATTGTGTTACATGCATTTGGCATATACTATCCAGAAATATATACCATTGGCAGAGGTTTATTGATGTTATTGATTAAATTAAAGTGATTATTAGATACAAGGACATACTAATCCATTTCAACATGAAAGCAGAGAATGAAACTCTCTTGCTATTATTATTCAAATAAGAGCAGAAAAATGTATTCCTGCTATCAAAGTGGGTATTTTTAACTTAATTTATTTATTCCTTTTATTCCATTTATTTGTTTTTGTTTTTCATTAATCATTTTATTCATTTACAATTGAAATGATATCCTACTTCCTGGTTAACCTTCCTGGTTATCCTACTTCCTGGTTCCATTCTCCCTCAGCACCTTCCTGTTTGCCTTTATGAGGGGTGCTCCGGCACACATGCACCCACTCTCACCTCACCCCTCAAGCATCACCCTATGCTGGGGCATCAAGCCTGCCTCCCCTTCCATTGGTGTCAGATGAGGGTATCCTCTGCTACATATGTGTCTTAAGACTTGGCTCCCTCCATGTATATTTTGGTTGGTGGTTTCATCCTTGGAAGCTCTGGGAGGTCCAATTAATTGATATTGTTCTTCTTATGGGGTTGCAATCCCCTTCAGCTCCTTCAGTCCATCCCACATCTTTTCCATTGGGTTCCCCAGGCACAGTCCAATGATTGGAATAATTATCCACATGTGTATTGGTCTTTAGCTGGTAGAAACCCCCAGGGAACAGCCATATCAGGCTCATGTCAGCAAGCTCTTCTTGGCATTAACAATAGTGTCTGGGTTTGGTGCCAGAAGATTGGATAGATCCCTAGGTGGGGCCATCTGTGGATGGCCTATTACCAGTCTCTGCTCCATTTTTGATCCTGTATTTACTTTATACAGGAAAATTTCAGGGTTTAAGATTTTGAGATGCATGGGAGACCCTACCCCTCAAGTGGTGGCTGTGCCTAACTATGGGAGGGGGTCTCTACAGGTTGCATCTCCACTTTGTTGTGTATTTTAGCTAAAGTCATCATCATTGGAGTCTCTTGCTTCCCTGGAGTCTGGAACTTTCTAGTGGCTATACCAGTTTCCCATCGCTCTCTGATACATGTTTCTATTCAATTTCCTGATCCCCTGTACTTCTCTCTTGTCCCTAAAGGTATTGATCTGTTCCTATCCCCATTTTTCCTTTCCCCTCGTCTCTGCCTTGCTAGTCCCGCTATCAGTCTAGCTCCAGTGATTATTTTGTTTTCCTTTCTATGAAGAATTGAATTTGGTCTTCCATTTTTTAAAACTGGTTTGTGGGTATTCTGATTATTTGGGCTAATATTGACATATCAATGAATGCATATCTTGTGTGTTCTTTTATGTCTGGGTTATCTCACTCAAAATATTTTATAGTTCAATTCAAATTTAATGCGTACAAATTTAATGAAGTCATTGTTTTTAAAAGCTGAGTAGGACTCCACTGTGTAAATGCACCACATTTTCTGTACCCATTCCTCTGTTGAGGGTCATCTGTGTTTTTTCCATCTTCTGGCTATTATAAATAAGTTTATGCTATAAACTAGTGGAGCATGTGTACTTGTTATATGTGGGAGTGAGCTGGATCTTAAGGTAGAACTATTATTCAGATTATCTGAGGAAATGACAAATTGATGTCCAGAGTGTTTTTACCAGCTTGCAATCCCACCAGCAATGAAGTGAGTGCTCCTTTCTTTCCACATCTTCACCAGAATCTGCTGTCACCTGAGTTGTTGATCTTAGCCATCCTGTTTAGTCTGAGACTGAATCTCAGGGTAATTTTGATTTGTATTTCCCTGATGACTAAGGATGTTAAACATTTCTTTAAGTGCTTCTTAGCCATTTGAGATTCCTCTGTTGAGAAGTCTTTGCTTAGCTCCATGCACCTTTTTAACAGGGTCATTTGGATCTCTGGAGTCTAACTCAAGTTCTTTGTAAATACTGAATATTAGCCCTTGATTGGATGTGGGGTTGGTAAAGATCATTTCCCAATCTGTGGGTTGTTGTTTTGCCCTATTTTCGGTGTCCTTTGCCATTAAATAACTTTGCAATGTATTGAGGTTCCATTTGTCAATTGTTGATGTTAGAGCATGAGCCATTGGTGATCTGTTCAACAAATTTTCTTCTGTGCCAATATATTCAATATCTTTCCCACTTTCTCTTCTATTAGATTCATCATATCTGATTTTATGTGGAGTACCTTGATCCATTTGGACTTGAACTTTGTATAAGAAGATAAGAATGTTTCAATTTGACAACTGTCAAAGAAAAACAAAACATAAAAAAGAAAATCCTTACCCAAAATATCTAGGAAATCCAGGACACAATGAAAACATCAACTATAACTCACAGGAGGAAATACAGGGACAGGGAATAGAGAAGGGACTGAAGGAAAGGCTATCCACAGACTGACTCACCTAGAGATCCATCCCATACGCATCCACCAAACCCAGACACTATTGCTGATACCAAGTAGAGCTTGCTGACAGGAGCCAGATAAGGGTGTATCCTGAGAGGTTTTGCTAGAGCTCTACTGATACAGATGAGGATGGTTGCAGCTAACCATTATACTCATCAAGGGGACCCAATGGAAGAATTAGAGAAAAGACTGAGGGAGCTTACAGGGTTTGCAACACCGTAAGAAGAACAACAATATCAACCAACTAGACACCACCAGAGCTCCCAGGGACTTTACCACCAACCAATGAGTACTCACGGAGGGACCCATGACTCCAACTACATATGTACCAAAGGGAGAGGACCGAGGGTTTATGGGAAAGGGGGGAAGGGGGTAATATTTAAAATGTTGACATAAAATACCCGAGGAATTTAAATTAAAAAAAGAAAAATAAACATGCTATACACTCCTTTAGAAGTGGACATTAGCTATAAAATTGAGACTAATCTGCTCTGATATACATACCCAAAATGCTGAACAATAGGTAGGCCTTAGGTGGGGAATGCATGAATATCTGTGGGAAGGGAAAACAGATTAGATTTTGCAGTGGACTGAGCAGGTGAGGATAGGAGTAGAAATGTTCAAGTCTTGGTGTAGGGATGGAATGAGAGAGAGTATTGAAATACAGGACTGGAAATGGGGGTGCAGTTTTGGGGAAAGGTAGTAACCTAGTAAAATAGAAACTCACAGAAATCTACTAGGGTGACCCTAACAATGAATCTTTGCAATGGAGTATGCAAAGACTGAACCGGACATCTTCTGTAACTAGACAAGTCTTCCAGTGGATGTACTGAGACATTAACCCAGTCACAAAACCTCCAGCCTACAATTTGTCTCTCCTCAAGATGTGCTGAGGTAAAGGCAGAATAGAATTTATAGCAGTGGCCAACCAATAACTGGTCCAACTTGAAACCCACAGTATTAGGGGAGTCCAGACTTGCCACTACCTTGAGGGCCAGGAAACAGAGGCTGGGTGGTCCAGAGACTGAGAATAGAAGCAAACACAACTGGTCTAAACTAAATCAATCAAAGAAACAAATCTATAACATGATTCCTAATGACACTTGGCTATACTTATATACTAGAGCCTAGCATGATCATCATCAGACAGTCTATATCCAGCAACCTATAGGAGCACATTCAAAGACTCACGGCCAAACATTAGACAGAGCTAAGAAGAAACCCATGGAAGGGGATGGGGGAAAACTGGAAGAGCCGGAGGAGTCACAGACAGCTAAGAACATGGCCCCAGAATCAGTTTACATGGCTCAAAGGGAGTCATAAAAATTAGGGAGCCTTTCTGGGTCTGACCTACATCTTTTGCATCTATATTATAGTTGTGTAGCTTGGTGTTCTTGTAGCACTCTTAACAGTGGGAGTAGGAGCTGTCTCTGAATTTTTTGGAGAGACGTTTTCCTGCTACTGGGTTTCTTTGTACAGCCTTCATATGAGGGTGTGTGCCTACTTTTATTTTAAGTTGTTATGCCATGTTTCATTGATATCTCTGGATATATACTAAGAATAAGCAAAGCTATCATATCAAAATGGACAAGGCAAACCCTTGAGTTCTGAGAAAAGATATTTTAAAAAGACACCATCCTATTTAAAAATGTGTGTTCTAAGGCCTTTCTTTCTATGTAAGGTCTGGCTGTGTCTCGGTATTTGTTTCCTTCTGCTGTTGGGGGAAGATGATCAGAGGATGAGTAGATAAGACTCTGTTCTATGACTATAGCTGAGAAGTGTCATTAGGAACAAACATTGTTTGTTTGTTGTTTGTTTCCTTAAATCATTAGTATTTATATCATTAGCAGGATCTCTGAGCTATCTAGTCACTACTTCATGAGGGAAGTTGGTGGGAGGTTCTCTTTCTTTTTTGGGTCTTGGTGTGGTTAGACATCAGTGTAACCATGTTTGGTAGTGTTCCTTCTGTATCTTTTTTATGAAATAAGTATTGGTGTTAGGCATTCTTTTAAGGTCTGATAGAAATTTGCACTAAAACCATTGATACTGGACTATTTTGGTTGGGAGACGTTAATGACTTTTATTTCCTTACTACTTATGGGATTGTTTAAATTGTTTATCTGATCCTGATTTAACTTCAGTACCTGGTCTAGAAAATCATGCACCAGTTTCTGTTGAGTATATGCTCTTGTAGTAGGCTGTAATGATTTTTTGAATTTTCTCCGTTTCTGTTGTTATATCTCCCTTTTCATTTTGTTTCTGATTTTGTTAAATTGGATACAGTCTCTATTCCCCCTAGTTAGTTTCACTAAAGGTTTATCTATCTTGTTGATTTTCTTGAAGAGGTGGCTCCTGGTTTTGCTGATTTTTTAAAAATATGGTTCTCTTTGTTTCTACTTGGTTGATTTCAGCCCTGAGTTTGATTAGTTCCTGCTGTCTACATCTCTTGGGTGAATTTGCTTCTTTTTGTTCTAGAGCCTTCAGATGTGCTGCTAAGTTGCTATTGTATGCTCTCTCCAGTTTCTTATGGAGGCACTCAGACATGTGAGTTTTCCTCATAGCACTGCTGTCCTTGTGTCCCATAATTTTGGTGTGCTGTGCCCTTACTTTTGTTAATTTCTAAAAAATATTATTTTTATTTCTTCCCTGACCAAGCTATCATTGAGTAGAGCATTGTTTAGTTTCCATTTGTATGTGGGCTTCTTATTCTTTTTTTTTTTTTTTTTGCTTTTATTGAATACCAGCCTTAGTCCATGGTGATCTGATGGTACACATAGGATCATATCAGTGTTCCTGTATTCGTTGAAGCGTGCTTTGTGTATGATTACATGGTCAATTTTGGAGAAGGTGCCATGAGGTGCTGAGAAGAAAGTACATTCTTTTGTTTTAGGCATTATTGTTCTGTAGATATCTGTTAAATCCCTTTGGCTCACAGCTTCTGTTATTATTTTTTCTGTCTCTGTTTAGTTTCTGTTTCATGAACTGCCCATTAGTGAGAGCAGATTGTTAAAATCTCCCACTACTAATAAGTCAAATTCAATGTGTGTTTTGAACTTTAGTAACTTTTCACTTACAAATATGGGTGCCCTTGCATTTGTGGCACAGATGTACAGAATTGAGAGTACATCTTGGTATGTTATTCCTTTGATGAGTATTTACTCTCCTTCCCCAACTTTTTTGATAAATTTTGGTTGAAAGTCTATTTTACTGGACATTACATACCCAAGACTATTTTATTGGATATTGACTACTTCAACTTGTTTTTTTAGGACAATTTGCTTGGAAAACATTTTCTAGCCTTTCACTTTGAGGTAGTGCCTTTCTTTGTAACTGAGGTGTGTTTCCTGTATGCAAGGAAATGCTGGGTACTGTTTATATATCCAGTGTGTTAGGATATGTCTTTTTATTGAGGGAATTAAATCCACTGATGCTGAAAGATATTAAGGACCAATGATTGTGGCTTCTCGTTATTTTTGTTGTTAAAGGTAGAATAATGTTTGTGTGTTTCTCTTCTTTTGGGATTATTGTGAGATTATTTTCTTGCTTTTTCTAGGGTGTAGCTTTCCCTTCTTTTATCCTCTGTAGAGATGGATTGCTGGAAAGATATTGTTTAAATTTGGTTTGATAATGGAGTATCTTTTTTATTGGATATTTTTATTTACATTTCAAAATTATCCCCTTTGCCAGTTTCCTATAAACACCCTGTTCCATCTCCCCTCCCCATTCTTCTATGTGGGTGTTTCCCCAACCACCTAGCCAACACTTCCTGCATCCCCACCCTGCCTGACATTCCCCTACACTGGGGAATTGAGCCTTTGAAGAACCAAGGACTTTTCCTCCCAGTGGGGCCCACCAAGGCCATCCTTTGCTACATGTGCAGCTGGAATCATGGATCTGTTCATGTGTAATCCCTGAATCGTGGTTTAGTCCCAGGGAGCTCTAGGTGGTTGGTATTGATGGTCTTATGGGTTGCAAACCCCTTCATCTCGTTGAATCCTTTCTCTAACTCCTCTATTGGGCATCCTCTTCTCAGTTCAATGGTTGGCTGCGAGGATCACCACTGTATTTGTCATTCTCTGGTAGAGTCTCTCAGGAGACAACTATATAAGGCTCCTGTCAGCATGCACTTCTTGGCATCAGCAATAGTGTCTGGGTTTGATGGCTGTATGTATGTGGGCTGGATTTTTAGGTGGGGCAGTCTCTGAATGGCCCTTTCTTCACTCTCTCCTCCAAATTTTGTCTCCATATTTCCTCCTATTAATATTTTTGTTCCCCTTTCTAAGAAGGACTGAAGCATCTACACTTTGGTTGTGGTTCTTCTTGAGCTTTTGGGGATATATGGATTGTATCTTGGGTATTCAAAGCTTTTGGGCTAATATCCACTTATCAATGACAGCATACTGTGTGTGTGTGTGTGTGTGTGTGTGTGTGTGTGTGTGTGTGTGTGTGTGTGATTTGTTACATCACTCAGGATGATATTTTCTAGTTCCAACTATTTGCTGATGAATTTCATGAATTCATTGCTTTAAATGGCTGAATGTCTGTGTAGTACTCTGTTGTGTAAATATTCCGCATTTTTTGTATACATTCCTCTGTTGAGAGACATCTCGGTTATTTCTAGTTTCTGGCTATTATAAATAAGGCTGCTAGGAATATAGTGGAGCATGTGTCCTTGTTATATGTTGGAACATGCTCAGGAGTTGTGTATCTGGGTACCCAGTTTACTGAGGAACCTCCAGAGTGGTTGTACCAGTTTGCAGTCCTAACAACAGTGGAGGAGTTTTCCTCTTTCTCCACATCCTCTCTAGCATCTGTTGTCACCTGAAGTTTTAATCTTAGCCATTCTGACTGGTATGAGGTAGACTCTCAGGGATGTTTTGGTTTGCATTTCCCTGACGACTCAGGATGTTGGACAGTACTTTAAGTGTGTCTTGGCCATTTGATATTCCTCATTTGAGAATTCTTTGTTTAGCTCTATACCTCATTTTAATAGGGCTTTTGATTATCTGGAGTCTAACTTCTTGAGTTCTTTGTATATATTAGATATTAGTAGATATTAGCCCTCTTACAAATGTAGGATTGGTAGAGATCTTTTCAAAATCTGTTGACTGCTGGTTTATCCTAATGACAGTGTACTTTGCCTTACAGAAGCTTTGCAATTTTAAGAAGTCCCATTGGTTGATTCTTGATCGTCGCACATTGTTTTTTTTGTTCAGGAAATTTCCCTAGTACAAACTAGAAAAAGCAAGGAAATAAAGTAAAGTAATTTCAAGTAACACAATAGAAGATATCCACATATGCATAATTTCACCTCTAACAACAAAAATAACAGGAAAGAACAATCATTGATCCATAATATCTCACAACATTGATGGACTCAATTCCCCAATAAAAAGACATAGACTAACAGAATGGATATGTAAAAGAGGACCCAGCATCTGTTGCATACAGAAAACACACCTTAGTAACAAATACAGACACCATCTTAGAGTAAAAGGCTGGAACACAATATTCCAAACAAATGGTCTCAAGAAAAAAGCTGGAGTAGCCATTTTAATATTGAATAAAATCGACTTTCAACCAACAGCTATCAAAAAAGATAAGGACTGACACTTCATATTAATCAAAGTAAAAATTGTCCAAGATGATCTTTCAATCTTGAATATCTATGCTCCAAAGGCAAGGGCACCTACATTCATAAAAGAAACCTTATTAAAGCTCAAAGCACACATTGCACCTCACACAGTGATAGTGTGAGACGTCACCACCCCACTCTGTTCATCACTGGACATTCATGGAATCAGAAAAAAAACAGAGACAGAGAAAAATAACAGAAGTTATGAACCGAATGATTTAACAAATCTATAGAACATTTCATCCTAAAATAGAATATACCTCTTCTTAGCACCTCTTGGTACCTTCTCCAAAACTTACAAACTAGATCTCAACACACACAAGAAGATTGAAATAGTGCCATGCATCCTAGCAGATCACCAGGAATTAAGACTGGTCTTCAATAACAACAGAAACAACAGAAAGTCCTCATACACATGGAAGCTAAACAATGTTTTACTCAATGATAGCTACATCAGGGAAGAAATAAAGAAATTAAAGACTTTTTAGAACTTAATGAAAATGAAGGCACAACATACCAAAACTTAGGGGACAGAATGAAAGCATTGCTAGAGGAAACTCATAGCTCTGTGAGTCTTGAAAAAGAAACTGGAGAGAGCAAACAAAAGCAAACTGACAGCACACTTAAAAGCTCTAGAATAAAAAGAAGCAAATAAACCCAAGAGGAGTAGAAGGCAGTAATAATAAAACTCATGGCTGAAATCAACCAAGCAGAAACAAGAAGCAGCAGAAGCTGGTCCTTTGAAAAATTAACAATACAGATAAACTCTAAAAATGACTAGGCATAGGGCACAGAGAGAGTATCCAAATTAACAAAATCAGAAATGAAAAAGGAGATATAACAAAAGTAACTGAGCAAATTAAAAAAAATCAATTCTACTACAAAAGCCTATACTCAACAAAACTGGAAGTTCTGGATGAAATGGACAATTTCTAAACAGATATTATGTATCAAAGGTAAATCAGGATCTGATAAACCATCTGAACAGTCCCATAACTTCTAAAGAAATAGAAGCAGCCATTAAAATTCCAGTTGGACTTTGTTCCAAATTCTCTCAGACTTTCATAGACCCATTACCAATATTGTCCAAATTATTCCACAAAATAGAAAGAGAAAGAGCACTACCAAATTCGTTCTATGAAGCCACAATTACATTATACCTAAAAGCACAGGAAGACCCAAGAAAGAAAGAGAACTTCAGACCAATTTCCCTTATGAATATCGACACAGAATTACTCAATAAAATTCTTGTGAACTGAATCCGAGAACACACCAAAACGAACATCCATCATGAACAAATGAGCTTCAACCCAGGGATGCAGGGATGGTTCAATATATGGAAATCCATCAATGCAAAGGCGATCCAATATATAAACAAACTCGAAGAAAAAAAACCACACGGTCATCTCATTAGATGCTGAGAAATCATTTGAAAAAATTCAACATTCCTTCATGTTAAAAGTCTTGGAAAGATCAGGAATTCAAGGCCCATAACTAAACACAGTGAAATCCATATACAGCACACCAGTGACCAACATCAAACTAAATGGAGAGAAACTTGAAGCAATCCCACTAATATCAGGGAATAGACAAGGATGTCCACTCTCTCCTTACCTGTTCAATATAGTATTTGAAGTCCTAGCCAGAGCAAGAAGACAACTGACTGAGGTCAAAGGGGTACACAGTTGAATGGTAGAAGATAAAATATCACTATTTGCAGATGATATGATAGTATACTTAAGTGACCCCAAAGAGAACACCAGAGAACACCTTTAACTGATACACAATTTCAGCAAAGTGGCTGGATATAAAATTAATGCAAACAAATCAGGAACTTTCCACTACTCAAAGGATAAACAGTCTGAAAAAGAAATTAGGGAAATGAGACTCTTCACAATAGTCACTAAAAATATAAAATACTTCCATGTGTCTCTAACTAAGCAAGGGAAAGATCTGTATAACAAGAACTTCAAGTCTCTGAAGAAAGAAATTGAAGATCTCAGAAGATGGAAAGATCTCCCATGCTCATGGATTGGCACGATGAATATTGTAAAATTGGCCATATTACAAAAGCAATCTACAATTTCAATGCAGTCCTCATCAAAATTCCAACTCATCTTTTGAGAGTCATTTGCAAATGCATTTGGAATAATGAAAAACAAAACAAAACAGGATAGCCAAAACTATCCTCAACAATAAAAGAACTTCTGGGAGAATCACCTTCCCTGACCTTATGCTGTATTACAGAGCAGTAGCGCTAAAAACTGTATGGTATTGGTATAGAAATAGGCAGGAAGTTCAGTGGAATAAAACTGAAGACCCAGAAATTATCCTATACACCTATGGTCACTTGATATTTAACAAAAGTGCTAAAACCATCCATTGGTAAAAAGATAGCATTTTCAATAAATGGTGCTTGTTCAACTGGTAGTCAGCATGTAGAAGAATGCAAATTGATTCATTGCTATTGCCCTGTACAAAGATCAAGTCCAAATTGATCAAGGACCTCCACATAAAACCAGACACCCTCAATCTAATAGAAGAAAAAGTGGAATATCTTGTTTTCTCCATCTATGGTAATTGAGAGTTTTGATAGGCTTAGTAACTTCAGCAAGCATTTTTATTCTCTTAGGGTATGTATAACATCTTTCTGAGATCTTCTAAGTTTTAGAGTCTTTGTTGAGAAGTCTGGTTAACTCTTATATGTCTGACTTTATATGTTCCTTAACCTTTTCCCCTTACTTCTTTTAATATTCTTTCTCTATTCTGTGGATTTGGTGTTCTATTATGTGACAGAAAGAATTTCCTTTTTGGTCCAATCTCTTTGGAGTTCTGTAAGCTTCTTGTACATTTTTGGGCATCTCTTTGTTTAGGTCAGGGAAATTTTCTTCTATAATTTTGTTGATTTTTACTGACTCTTTATTTTGAAAGTTTTTGCTCTCTCAGGTTTGGTCCTCTCAACTTGTCCTGGTTTTCTTGAATGTTTTAAATTACAAGCTCTTTGCTTTTTACATTTTCTTTGATTGTTGTGCCAATGTCTTCTAGAGTATCTTCTACACCTGAGATTTTCTCTTCTATCTCTTGTATTCTGTTGGTGATGTTTGCATCTCTTTCCTAGATTTTCCAACTCCAGGGTTGTCTCTCTTTGTGTTTCCCTTAATCTTTCTCTTTCTATTTTTAGCTCCTAGATGCTTTGGTTCAATTTCTTCACCTGTCTGATTGTGGGGGTGTGTGTGTGTGTGTGTGTGTGTGTGTGTGTGTGTGTGTATTTCTTTAATAGATTTATGTGTTTTGTATTTAACGGCTTCTTCTCACTTACCTGTGTTCTTCTGTATTTCTTTAAGTGAGTTATTTATGTCTTTCTTAAAGTCCTGTATCATATCCATAAGATGGCATTTAGAGCTGAATCTTGCTTTCCACGTGTACTGGGTATCCATGGCTTGCTCTGGTGGAAAAACTGTGTTCTGATGTTTCCAAGTAGCATTGGATTCTGTTGCTTATATTCTTGTGTTTGCCTCTTTCCATCTGACTATCTCTACTGCTAAATGACCTTGCTGTCTCTGTGTAGAACCTGTCCATTCTATGATCCTGTGATCCCGTGGTTCTGTGATCCTGTTTGTGTCAGAACTCCCGGGAATCCAGCTATCACTGTGGTCCATTGATTCTGGGGTCTTGATCCTGAGATTTGGTGTGTCACAGCTCCTTGCAGTAAAGCTGCAACTCAGATCCAGAGATCCTGGTGTATCAGAGTTCTTGGGTGTCAAGCTACCTGTGGGTGTTGTAAGACTGGGCGCTGAGCCAGAGCCCTGGGTCCTCTCTTAGCACAGGTGCAAACTAAAAGGAATGTGTGACTCTGGCTGGCTGGGAGTTCCTGCCTTTCTTGGGTCCAGTGGGTTCCTGTTATGCTGTGTATTGGGGCAAATGTTGTGGCCTTATCTGTGATCTGGATATGTCAGAGCTCCTTGGAATCAAGCTTCCTGTGGATGTTGTAGGAATGGGTTGGGAAGCCAGAACCCTGAGTATACTACAGGCTCAGGTGCAAACCGGAAGGGCACCAAAATGGGTATTAAGTGCTGGAAAAACTCAAGAAACAAGTCCTGTTATACATTATCTTTATAGGCACATTTTAAAAATCTATTCTCAATTAAAGCTTGTGTATAATAAAACTATATTTTGCTTATCTTTGATAATTTATTTTTGTGACAACTGCCAAGTATATAAAAAACCTGAGTATAATCTATGTAGTTCCATTAGCTAATCTGTTATGTATCTGTTTATCTCTTATAATATCCAGAGAAACTAATATTAAGACTTTTTACTCTCTTGGAGTTTAAATAATCAAAATTTTAATTAAAGTAGGCTACTACAGATAATCATAAATTATATATAAATGATTGTAGAGGTCCAGTTCTATTTGGACATCTACATGTAACCACTTATATTTAAGGCTCAGGAAACATGGCATAAACAGGACAGAACAACTTTAAGAGACAGTGATTTAAATTCCTGCAATGAAGTATTGTCTTCTAGTCATAATAGTGATGGTGCACCGATTAAACCCCAACAAATAGGATTGTATTAACAAAACTTGAATAAGGTTCCCACAAGTCAACATGTCACTGTAGATGCAGGATATTTCACAATGCCACACATTTGGATGGGAAGCTATGAACAATTAACGGTGACTGAGAGAGGGAGAATCAGATTTCTCAGGTAACATAACCCTTGATAGACTTTCCGATCCTGAGTTATCAGTCCTAAACATATGTACATAAAATAATGTTTAATGGACTTTGTAATAAAATAAGAGTACATGAGTTTAATAAGAAATGAGAGGGACACGAACTGTTAGAAGAGGGAAAGAATAACTGGAAATGACTGCATGTTTCTGATGGATCAAAGGAGAATGGCTACTACCATAGTCTGTGGTCCACAATTGTTGGGACTGTTTTGGAATGGTTAGACATTGTGGTCTTGTTTGATGGTGTGGAACTGACATTTAAGATTTCAAAAGCTATGCCTTCCAAGTTAGCTTTCTGTACTTTTTCCCTTTCTATCTAATTTTTTAAAATTTAGCTCTCAGCTACTGCTCTGGCCCCCTGCTTGCCTGCGTGTTGCCATGGCACCTACCATGATGATTATGAACTCATACTCTGCAAATGTAAGCTCCAATAAACAACTTTTTTTGTAAGTGCTTTAGTAATGATGGCTTTTCACAGCAACCAGACAAGTAATTAAGACACAAAGCCTGTATTCCTTAAACTGTCTTTATTTGGTGTAATTCTGAAGACACTGATTTTATAACATTTTAAACCAGGTGCTTATATAATATGTTTGGTTTTTATTATCTGAATTAATGTGTCTCAAAAGTCACTATAGTAAGGATTAGATGTTGGAAAAGTAACAATATGGTATCCTTTTCTCTGAACATGGTGCTATTGTGGTTTATATATCAGTTATATCCAAATCGAAAGGATGAAGAGAACAGAAACTGAAGATATATTAAAAAATTGGCAAGTTTAAATGATAGGAGATTTATATATGTATATAGGTATAGATTTTTCAAAGAAGGAATAGGGAAACTACAGAAATGATGGAAAATTACACCGTTCCTTGTGAGAGACTCTAGATTCAGAATGAATGAAGATATCCTAAGACTTGTTTGTGTTATGTCCACTTGTACAGGAACCTTGTTCTTAAGAGAATCACTGATTGAAATTTAATATTATATTGTGGATGTAATACATGTGAAATTTATCCAGGAACATTTTACTCATCTATAGTTTTATTAGCCTATGGATCTGGGAAAGTTTTGCTCATACATAAAAAGAAAAACTTTAAAATTAAGTTTAAATTTTTAAAATTAAAAAATCCAATGAGTTACAAGGAAAGCTGAACTGTTTTCAAATTTATCAAATGTGTACAAAATTTTAAGTAAACTTTAAACAGTCAAAATGTAATGTGAGCGAGTGTCAAATTAACTCAAGTTTATACAAATTACTCTCTGAAACTTTTGTGACTTTGACTATATTTTGTAGAAATTGTAACATGTATAGTGCCATTCAATTTGCCCAATTTATATTTTTAACATAATTCCAAGAGTATATAAGTATATAACATGAATATCATAACTTCTAATAATACAAAATAATCATTGTGTAGTATAAAATATTTCTAACATTAATGTTGTTTCAGTAACATAAAAAAGTCATCAGGCAGCAAAGAGTTCATTCACCTCTTTTTTAGTGCTCACTTGATCTACAAGATATGAAGTAATAGAAATAATTAATACTTGCATTTTTTCCAAGAAGATATTTTGCTGAACAAAATACTCAATTGTACCTTAATTGAAAAATTATTTATGCACTCTTGATGTAAATACATTCAAAAGATACTGAATTAACAGTTGCAATTTTGCCTCTAGCTCACTAGATGGTATACAGTTCTTTCAGGAAATATTTATAACAATAATTTTCTTGTCCAATAACAAAGCTAAGATATATTTGCACATATTCATTTTTCTAAAATTTATACACATTTACCAAAATATATTCTACTGATAAGTGGTAAAATTTTGATTTTCTACTTAATGTTAGAATATCATGTTTACTTTCAGCTTCTATTTTATTCCTACATTTAGGATAGCATATATTAAATACTAATGTTTTATTAGGTAAAAAAGAAAAGCTTATCCCCTCCCTTCCCTCCAAGTACCATGGATGGCCTCCTTTACTTCTTCCCCTTCTACTCTGATTCTCGCATTAAACCTCTTCAAATGGAAAAAAAAGGAAAAAGAAAAGCTTAAACCTTATATTTGTGACATTTACAAATGTCACAGAATATTGGTACACCAATATGAATCCTGATGTCCCAAGTTAATCAAGTATATTACAATTAACAAACATCTGTGATTTGTTAACAGTATCAAACCATCCTGAACTTATTAATTGTATAGATCAATATTATAAGCTAGTTATTTGTTAATTCCTGCAATTGTCAACAATAAAAAAATAAAACAAACAGAAAAGAAAATTTACAAGTGAAATATAAAAACTTAATACCCTGAACTATTTAGTTGAATAATTAATTATGTCTTCAGGTAGGGATGTCAGTGGGGAAAGCCTCATTTATCTTAAGGGGCTGGCTTCTGGAAATTGGACGACGTTCTAGTGAGTATATGAGCAACATAAATTGGACTCCTCTTCCGCCTCCTTCTTCATTCCAGCAAATCTATGAGTTACTCACATAAAATTAATGCTTTAGACCATTCCATCAAAAAAGTGAGAACCAAATTTTTCTTAAATATTTAGTATTTCAGAAAACTATAGGTCATAACAATGTAGATAATTAAGAAAATATAGAATTTTTTTAGTTACTGTGTGGAATAAATCAATAGCAAAAATAATCCAGATGACAGTGTCAATAGAATTGCATTTATGACAGGGATGGATCTGAAACACTGAGGGGGATGAAAAAAAATATATATATATATTTACCAGAATAAATATAAATATTAAATAGGAAATATGAAAACGTAGTCTCTAAGACAATAGGGAAAACTACAATGAGAGGAACATATAATATATTTTAAAATCCTAGGCCACAATCCAATACCAATTGTTCTTTGTGAGTAAGAAAATCGGAAGCAAGTAATAAGACAGGAATAGACTGGGACAGGATCCTTTTGGTATCTCCCTGTGCCCAAAGCAGGATCAAGCACCTCCACATAAAACCAGATATACTCAAAGTAATAGAAGAAAAAGTGGTGAAGAGCATAAATATTTGGGCACTATGGAAATTTTTCTGAAGAGAACACCAATGGCTTATTTTCTAAGATCAAGAATCAACAAATTGGACCTCATAAAATTGCAAAGCTTCTGTAAGACAAAGGACACTGTCATTAGGACAAAATGGCAACCAAGAGATTGCAAAAAGATCTTTACCAATCCTACATCTGAAAGAGGGCTCATATCCAATATGTACAAAGAACTCAAGATGTTAGACTCAGACAATCAAATAACCCTAATAAAAATGGGGTACAGAGCTAAACAAAGAATTCTCAGCAGCAGAATATTGAATGGCAGAAAAGAACATAAAGAAATAGTCATTCTTAGTCATCCTTAGTCATCAGGAAATGTGAATCAAAACAACCCTGATATTCTACCTCATACCTGTCAGAATGAGTAAGATCAAAATCTCAGGTGACAACGAACTCTGGCAGGGATGTGGAGAAAGTGGAACACTCCTCCATTGTTTCTGGGATTGCAAGCTGGTACAGCTACTCTGGAAATCAGTCTGGAGGTTCCTCAGAAAATTGGACATAGCACTACCTGAGGACCCAGCTATACCACTCCTGGGCTTATACACAAATGATGCACCAACTTATAACAAGGGCACATGTTCCACTATGTTCATAGTAGCTTGATTTATAAAAGCCAGAAGCTGGAAAGGACACAGATGTCCTTCAACAGAGGAATGGATACAGAAAATATGGTACATCAACATAGTGCGTACTTCTCAGCTTTTAAAAACAATCACTCCATGAAATTCATAGGCAAATAGATAGAATTAGAAAATATCATCCTGAGTGAGGTAACCCAATCACACACACACACACACACACACACACACACACACACACACACACACACACAAGAAAGAAAAAGAAAAAACGAAACAAAAAACCAGACATGGTATGTACTCACTGATAATTGGATATTAGCCCAAAAGCTCGGATTACTCAATGACACAATCCACAGACCACGTGAAGCTTAAGAAGGGCAAAGTGCAGATGCTTCAGTCCTTCTTAGAAGGGAGAAATATTCACAGAGGGAGATATGGAGACAAAGTTTGGAGCAGAGACTGAAGGAATGGCCATTCAGAGCCTGCCCAGCCTGGGAATCCAGCCCACGTACATACAGCCACTAAACCGAGACAATACTATCGACTCCAAGAAGTGCATGCTGACAGGAGCCTGATATAGCTGTCTCCTAAGAGGCTTTGCCAAAGCATGACAAATACAGTGGCAAATGCTAGCAGTTAACCATTGAACTGAGAACCGGGTTCCCATTGGAGGAGTTAGAGCAAGGATTGAAGGAGCTGGAGGGGTTTCCAACTCCATAAGAACATCAATACCAACCAAACCGAGCTCCCAGGGACTAAACCACCAACCAAAGATTACACATGGAAAGACCTATACTCCTGCTGCATATGTAGCAGAGGATGGCCATGTTGGGCACCAAAGGGAGGAGAAGCCCTTGGTCCTGCCAAGGCTGAACCCAGTGTGGAGGAATGCCAGGGTGGGGAGGCGGGGAAGGAGTGGGTAGTTGGAAGGGGTGAAGGGGAAACATTTGAAATGTAAATAAAAATATATCCAATTTTTAAAAAGAGAGGTCAGAATTGAAGCTGATGAAAGTGGAAACAGGAATCATTGTGAGAAGATTTTTCAGGAGCGAAGAGATTGTGGGCGAGCACAAGGAAGTGATTTCCAGACAAACAAGTTCAACATCATAATTTGACTTCATAGCAGTCCTGACAGTAACATATGTCCTGTGCAAGCTCAAGTAATATAAAAATTTTATCATGGATAGGAAGAGGTATGCATGGAGGAGATATTAGCAACTGATAAGTGGTGAGAGAGGGAGAGTCAATTTTCTTTGAAATTGTGGCTCTTGATAAGTGGGCCATATGGTAATTTTAAATGAAATTGTTACTCTGACAGTTGGAGTGAGTACAAGGAGGTGAACATAGGTACAATCATATGTAACACACATGAATCAGTAAGACTGAAAAGAATCTGGATAGTGTATTTGTCTTCAAGAAATTTTCAAAATGTCTTGAAAATACTCCTAGAACTGTGAAGTAAATTCAGTCAATTCTGAGGACAGTATACTGTGGATAGTCATCTTGGGTTTCTATATATTAAAGTGAAATTTCTGGAAACTATTAAAAACAAGGCTAAGCTTGAGAAGTTTATCAGGAATAACTTTAAATTAATGATTACAGAGGTAGTGCCAGTAAAATATTTTCTCACTACAATCACAGTCAGCGGTTAAAACAAAAGAAGAAACTTCCATTTTTCTGTCTTTTTTTCTGGTATTCCTGTTTGTTATATAGTTATTTGGGATATTCTTAGAGAAATAGACATATTGATACAGAAAACTATGAATGAATATACAAATATTCTCAGAAGTGGAAAATAACATCATGTAAGATGTAAATGTCTCTCAAAGATGAGCAATAAAAATATTCATAACAGAAAATTATGAAAGACAGAGAAAAATTGTATACTTACATTTATGTACAGATTGAAGATAAATATCTGAATAGGATAACTTGAGTTGTTAGTAAAATAAAACTATAGTCATGAAATAATATAAGCATAATTGAATGAATTAAAACTAAGAAATAGTAAGAAGGAACAAAGAAGGAACAAAACTGGATCCTTTCATGTTCTTTACAAGATAAAGAAAACTCTATCAACCTATCTGGAAAAATATTTTGGACCTTTCTTACAAAATAAATAATGTATTTATCATAAAAACAAGTAATTATGCATATGGGTATTTATCCTCTAAAATGACAATGTGTAGTGATGTCCAGATTTTCACTGATATCTGTAGAAGCCTTTGCACCATTTTAATACTCTAGCAACAAACTTTTTTAGTCAGTATTTGGTACATCTAAACAATGGAATAGATCTCACATGTTAAAATTGATAATATAAGCAACAATTTAGATGTATCAGTTGAGAAGTAAACTTGATGAAGGATATTTGCAAAATACAAGCTATTTTATGGCCTAATTCATGTTGTATTCTTACAGTGACTAAACTACAAAGCTAAAATAATGAGCAATTCATGGGAAAGTGTGGATAAGTATGACTGTGAAGGGAGTCATGAGAAAGAAATTCCTGAATTTCATACAGTTCCATAATATGATAATAGAACTAAATCCACATGTATCTTAACAGTTGTGAACTGTTGAAGCTTTTAAAATTTATTAAAACTGATATATAAAAATGCAGAATATATTATCAGTTCCTGTATTATAGAAGGTATTTCACCTGATGATACCTCATGAGAATTTATGAGAACACGTTTATAACCTTACTTCTTGTGAGGACATATGCATCTATAAATGATTATAGACAAGAATAACTAACATAAAGGATGCCTTCAATCACAAAATCTACTGTTTTGTAAACATCCTACAATTATTTTTATAAAAGTAGTTTTATTAGAGTTAACCCAAATGGTAAAGGAATAAAATTTCTCTCAGAAAATATAGGTTATAAAAAATACTGTCAATTAAGGAAACACTCCATTCAAGTAATAAGACAGAGGGATCTCAGAGATCATAAAAAATACAGACTATTATCAGTGCTCTTTGATGACATATGAATGTATTAGGGTCCTTAGACTTCCCTTCTAATGGCTAGCCTTCTGGTTCTGAGGGTATGTAGGTTGCTTAGGTAACCAGCAGTTTATCAAACTGTGAACTCTATGAGTTACAAAAATGACAATTTCACCAAGATTAGTCATTACTGCAACAGTGGCATAATCATTATGGTTTAACCAACTGCAATTGGATGATTGGACTTAAAGCTTGTTCTGTAGGAGGGAACTCACACATAGTATTATAAACTTGGCCAAGAACTTGTACCTGGGACAGTAATAAATGATAAGGGGAAGCTTAAGAACATTGTGCTAAACTGACTTAAAAACACTTATCTTTTTTTTTTTTTTTTCCGGAGCTGAGGACTGAACCCAGGGCCTTGCACTTGCTAGGCAAGTGCTCTACCACTGAGCTAAATCCCCAACCAACACTTATCTTTTTATGTGTATATTAGTGTGGGTCTCAGACCTCATCAAAGAAGCTACATTTTTTTTCTTTTTTAGCTAGTTCATTTATTTACATTCCAAATGTTGCAGTCCTCCTAATCACCTCCCCATATTTAACCCCCACATCCCCCATTCTCTTTGCATCTAAGAGGGTACTCCCCAACACCCTCTTACACAACCCTACCCTCCCACCCATTCTAACCTGAGACATACCCCTTCCCTGGGGCATCAAGTCTCTACAGGATTAAGAACATCCTCTCTCATGGAGGCTAGACAAGGCAGTCCTCTGCTACATATGTGCCTGGGGCCATGGACCAGCCTATGTATGCTCTTTGCTCGTAGCCCTCTGTGAGCTCCCAGGGATCTATGTTAGTGAACACTGCAAGTTTTCCTATGGGTTTACCCTACTATCCTCTTCATTTCTTTCAGTCCTGCCCTGTACTCTTTGATAGGGGTCTCTGACCTCAGTTCAATGGCTGGCTATATCTCCATCTGTCTCAGTCAGCTGCTGGTAGAGCCTCTCAGAGGACAGCTATGGTAGGCTCCTGTATGCAAGCACAACATGGCAATAATGTCAATGTTTGGTGTCTACCCATGGGATGGACCCCAAGTTGGGCCAGTCACTGAATAGTCTTTCTTTCAGTCTCTACTACAACTTTGTCCCTGTATTTCTTTTAGACAGGAAAAATTATGGATCAAAATTTTTGAAGTTGCGTTGGTGACCCCATCCCTTACTGAGGGTCTTGTCTGTCTACAGGGTCTCTTCAGGTTCCTATCCCCCAGGTAATTCTTTGGCTAGGTCATCCCCACTGAACTTGTGAGCCTCTCCACATCACAGCTCCTCCGGTACTGTACTTAGAGTTATCCCCACTGTGCAATACTACCAGTTGCATATTTCTATTTATACTCTAGACACCCTGGGGTTCTCTTGTGATTTTTTAAATTTTATTTTATTTTTTTTCACTTATTCACTTTTACAACCTTTCACTGCCCCATTATGCTTCCTCCTCTCAGAATCTTCCCTATTCCTTCCCATCCCTTCTCCTGAATGGGTATGGGTACCATTGGGTATCCCAATTCCTGGCACTTAAAGTCTCTACAAGTGTAGATATATGAGATCTACTCTTTACTCTGGATGTCATGCAGAGGTGCACCACAGAAAAACAGGCAGCAGAAATAAGTGTGATTGTGCAATGATAAATCTTACTACATGGGCATCAATATCACACACACACACACACACACACACACACACACACACACACACACACACACACACACAAAGGTTCAAGGTACATTGTGACATTGTGAAGGAGAACATGGAAAGAACTTAAAAGAGACAGACCTTGGAGAGGATTGTTGTGAAACAGTGTCTTCTGACAGAATGAATGGAAAAACTCACAGCAGCAGTTTTGACAGCCCAAGATCAAACCAGAAATATTCAGTACTGGTAGGGCTAGCTCTACACCTGATGAGGAACAAACAATAAGTAGTTGACAGAGAGCCATTTTTCTTCTAGTAGTTTACTCATGCTTCAATGGATACTGCACCCAATACATGTAAGTAGCACTATTTAATGAATTAGATTTAGTGATTTAATAGGACAAGCAGTTTGGAGGAGGGTATGAAGAAGTCTGGAAAGAAGTGGAGGGTAGAGAGGTATAGTCAAAATAATGAATTTCTCCAAAATTAAAAGCACTGCATTAAAATATGTGCTCTTTATCACTCATTTCTCTATATTGTCTTAAAATTTATTGATTTTCCTCATCTCCAATTGAGACATACTTTCTGCATAATATCTGGCTATGGGTATCTGCACCTGCTCCCATCTGCTGCCAGGTGAAGCCTGTCTGTAGTGAAGACTGGCTGAGGAACCAATCTATGAACATAGCAGTGTGGCAATGCATAGATCTGGGACTCCTTTGCCTGCCCTTAGGACTTCCTGCTTTTGGGTTGCCTTGTCCAGTATAGATATGAGGGCCTTTGTCTTGTCCTATTCAATAACCTTAGACTCTCAATGCTGACATTTAGGTGCTGTTTGATTATAAATTAAGGTTTTACTTATTTCACTGTTAGTATCAGGCATGCCCATGGTCTCAGGAGAGCATGTAGGAGGTGAAACCATTTTGATCGAATTAAAAATTCAATGGAGCCTTTCCATGTATTCTTATGACCAGTATATGGTGAGGGCTGCAGCCAGCCATGGCTTTTTAGCCAAATGGTCTGAACCAATGAAAGCTAGAAAAAATATAAAATGTTTGCTATTTCTTTCAGCACTGGCTCTGTAAAATTAAGCCTTCCTGAATATGGAATCTTCCCTTCAGATTTTTCAATTTTTATTTGTCCTTTAACCCTGGAAGAAGATCATAAACTTGGCCAAAAATATATTTTGGGGGCCAGCAAATCAATTTTAAGTTTGAAAATAAACTGTAAATATTAGTTAGCAGAGTAGCAATAATTCTGTAAAATAACTACTTCCCAAAGTGTAATCATTAAACACCACAGTTACAGATCAGGAAGGGACATTGTTTGAGAGAAGAATATATTTTTCAATAAAAATAAAAATTAAAATTATTAGGTTCTTTTTAATGGATAAATTATGTATTTTAGTGGGACACTTCTTAATGAATTATGATAATGCCTTTCGCAGCCATTTTTCCTATTGTTGTAGTAAAATGATGTTGAAGGCTGAATGTTTTCCTTTGGTTTTCTATTCCAGTATATTATAATCATGATGATGAAATCCTAGTGATAGGAACTTGAAACAGCTGTTCACATTGTATCTACAGTACAGCAATTAATGCTTTAGCAATGTTTAATTTTTGTTTACTGTTACACTGTAAAATAGTTTTATTTATTTGCTAAATATAAACATACCTTGGAGATTCTTTTCATTCAAATATTCTATTTTAATGATTAATTTAATAACTTATATCCTAATTCCTTATTCCAATTAAATCTAGTTCTGTTTAGGTACAAAAGTAAAAATATACACATCAAGAAGGAAATACCGAATTTAGTATTTGAAAGAATTGAGTTCCACTTGTTTTAACATTGAAGATAAGGCAAATACATTGTGTATAATATTTATAATATGTGGAATTCATTTTGATGTTCCAAATTCAAAGAAATGAAGCTAGATATTCCATCCATTTCCCTGAATATTCTCTGTGGGAAAATTGCTATGTTTTGTAACCAAAACAGGAAATTGTAGCATATTTAAAGTATCTTCACAGAATTTACATCTCAACACTGGAATGAAGATTTTAATTTCATTATAGCAAGTCCATTGAAATATTTCTCTAGATTTTTGTCTGATATGAAATTGTTTAGGGAGAATTATAAAGAAGCTAATAAAATAGTTACCAACCCGAGAAAGGGAATAACATTTGAAATGTAAATAAAAAATCCAATAAAAAATAGTTACCAAAATGTTTTGTGCTTTGCTATAATGAATTATCACCACCCATTCGTAGTCATCTTCTCTTGATTGAATATTTAATTAAGCCCATGGCTAGTTTTTGAGTTGAATTTGTTCTGGATTTTCGCCCTGGGAAAAATGTTCCTAAGCATATTGTTAATTTCCCACACTAATTATTTTGAAAAAAAAAAAAAAAACAAAAAACAAAGATATGTGATTCTATTCAGCTACCCTGAAACCATCCTATGGTTTACACAATATGTGGTTTAATTGCACTGCCACAGAGAACTTTAGGTTTCAACATGTGAAAAAATGGGAACTATGGAAGATTATATTGTTATTTTTACTCATAAACAAAAAGCCATGAAGCATCTGTTCTAGGTTTAATGATAACGTTTTTTTAGCAATCCTTAGAGTTCCTGCATCCCTGCATCATTGGCATTTAGAAATCCTGCTGTCCCACTTAGGAGATTCAGATGTAGTATATGATAAATTCCTGCTGAAGATGCCTGTGCATTGCTGATTTATAATTTAAAGATTCCACTGGAAATCTTTACTATTGTTCCTTTCTAATTTATTCTGGGTGGACAACATATGGCTGATTACGTTTTATTTCTTTTTATGTATTTATTTTTTGCTTTCTAAGGAAAACATTCTGCAATGGACCTAGGAAAACACCAATAGAAGTAAGAACATTATTTTTGTGACTTAGAGTAACCATTTAAAAAACAATATTTAAATTTAAATATATTTTGATCATATTCTTTGTCTACCCTAGGTCCACCCAATCATCTTCTCCTCCCTATCCACTCAACTTTAATTTTTTTCTCAAAAACCAAAAAAAAAGAAAAAAAGAAAAAAACACAAAAAACTAATGCAGTAACAAATCCCTAATAACAAGAAAACAAAATAACTCCTTTCCAATAAACAAACGCAAATAACTGGACTATAAATAACTAAAAGAACACACAATAATTATATTTTGGTCAACTACTTCTGAACATAAGCCCTGTCCTGGAGTGCTTGTACTGCCAGTGGCACTAAAATGGAGAAAACATTTTTTTCTCTCATAACTAGTATAAGGCACCATTCAGTTTTTTAACCTTTACCCTAGTGTCTAGGTTTTTATTCACTTATTCATTAATATTAAAATCTAACAATAAAATACTCTAAGATAAAACAAAACTTTTCACACAAAAGTTATATAGGACAGACCAACAGAAGGAAGAGAGCACAAGAGAAGAAACAGAAATTAGAGACCCACTTGTATGCACATTCAGGAATCCTATAAATACACTAAAATTGAAGGCATAATATATATGCAGGAAACCTGGTGCAGACCTTGCAAAATCTGTGCATCCTGCCCTGTGCACACTGCTTCAATCACTGGCAATGTAATTCACATGAGCATTGCTCTTGTTGGTTTAGAGGGTCGTGTTTGCTTCATTCCTATTTCCTTGGTCTGCCTCCTCTGTAGGGTTCTCTAAGTTCTAAGAGAGGTTGATTTGATGGAAATATCCAACTTAGGGCTGTGTTTTCACGGTCTCTAACTCTCTCCTTGTAATGTCTGGCTGTGGGTCTCCACATTTGTCAACGTCTGTTTCAGGGAGTTTCTCTGCTGGTTGCTGACAAAGGACTGATCCTTGAGTAGAGTAGAAGATCACTAGGAGTTACTTTATCCCTAGATTAATTTTCATGTTCAAACCAGTAGTATTTTTTTCTCTAGATCCCTGGCATATCTAATCCCAGGTTATGGTCACTGAGGCAGTATTGGGTATGAGTTCCATCCCATGAAGTATGCATTACATCAACTCAGATATTGGTGAGTTACTCCCATAAACTTTCTTTTACCTATCGTATGTTGCAAGTATTATGCAATTGTAGATGAAGGGTTTGTGTCTTGCTTTTGGTTATATTACTCCATTGAGAGTATACAGAGTACATTTCTATACCAAAGATGCTGGAAGGTAGTGATGAAGACTGTAATCATTTGTAAACTAGGTCTTCATTTTAATTACATTTTCTTCCATTTAAAGTTGCCACAACAGACTGTATAAAAGTAAAACTGAGACATTTAGGTAAGCTAAACATTTTCAAATAAATTAGCAACATGCTTCTAGGTTTCCTTTCAAGATTAACATTTCAATGTCAGGCTACTTCATTCATGATACTTGGAAAATAAACCACTGTAAGTATTTACAGGAAAGTGTAATATATTGCTGAGTGATCATGTGTATTTTTTTCCAGCTTGAAAATGAGAAACATTTAATAAGTAACATGAATTCACTTCTGTAATTCAACAAGACTTTGCTCTCAACATTATGCAGAATAAAGAATGAGATAAACGTAAATGTATCAAACATTACTACTTACTGATAAAAATGAAAATGAATGGATGTTGATGATACTATATTTGAAATGTTTCTCCCCAACTTGCTTTTTTTTTAAAACACAGGTTTGGTTTGGTTTTACAAACTAAATAGAAGTAAATATTTCAATAAATAATTTCCTTAGCATTGCAAGGGTAGTTAATAATTGTTAAAATATATACCCATGGGCATATATATATATATATTATATGAGAGAGAGAGAGAGAGAGAGAGAGAGAGAGAGAGAGAGAGAGAGAGAGAGAGAGAGAGTTAGTTCACCAAAGTAGATTCTGGGGTGTAAACCAATAAAGGAGTCTTCAAGTTAACATATGTGATAAAGAAGAAATTACAAAAACTGGAAAAAATGGTAATATTAGTTACTTGACAGAAATCGCAGGTCATCATTGCACAAACAGAAATACTTGGATACAGTTAACATAGGAGCAAATTTGGGACAGAATGCCTCTGTTTACTTTTTAAAAAAATTAATTTATTTTTATTTTTTTAACACTCCAGATTTTATTCTCCTCCCAGTCTACCCTCTGACTCTTCCACCTCCCATACCTCCTCCCCGCACACACCCTCCCCTGTCTCCATGAGGATGTCCCCACCCCACCCCGCCCCTACTGCACCAGACCTGTAAAGACTCTTGGGCCTCCAGTCTCTTGAGGGTTAGGTGCATCATCTCTAACTGAAACCAATCCTGTCAGTCCTCTGCTGTATATGTGCTGGGAGCCTCATGTCAGCTGGTGTATGCTGCCTGGTTGGTGATTCAATGTCTGAGAGATCTCGGGGATCAAGGTTAAATTGAGACTGCTTGTCCTCCTACAGGATCACCCTCCTCCTCAGCTTCTTCCAGCTTTTCCCTAATTCAACCACAGAGGTCAGCATCTTCTGTTCACTGGTTGGGTCTAATTATCTGCATGTGACTCTTTCAGCTGCTTGTTGGGTCTTTCGTGGGGGTGGAGGAGCAGGTCTCTTTTTGTGAGAGTTCTATATCCTCAGTAATAATGTCAGGTCTTGGGGCCTCCCCTTGAGCTGGATCCCCCTTTGGTTTATTGGTGTGCCTTCTTTTCCCCAGGCTCTTCTTCATTTCTATCCCTGCAGTTCTTTAAGACAGGAAAAATTAAGGGTCAGTGTTTTGACTGCTGGATAGCAAACTGTCCCACACTTGATGTCCTATCTTTCTGCTGGAGGTGGGTGCGTCATTTTCCCACTCCCCACTGTAGGGGATTGTATCTAGAATCCCTCTCTTTGAATCATGAAAGTTTCTCACCTCACTGGACTCTGGTACATTCTGAAGGGTCCTCCTAACAACCTCCTACCTACCAAGGTTGTCTGTTTCCATTCTTTCTCTGGCCCTCAGGGCTTCAGTCCTGTTCTGCCCACCTAATACTTGATCAGGTTCCCCATCCACTCCCAGTATCCTCTCCCACCCAAGTTTCTCACTCCTTTTGCCCCCTAAGATTGCTTTCTTCTCCCTCCGAAGTCAGATTGAGGCATCCTCAATTGGGCCCTTCAGCTTGTAAACCTTCTTGAGTTTTACAGATTGTATCCTGGGTGTTCTGCCTCTCCCTGTGTTTGGCTACTCTCCATTATTAGTGAGTACATACCATTCATTTACTTTTGAGTCTGAGTTACCTCACTCACGATATTTTCTACTCATTTGCTTACAAAACTCAGGATCTCCTCATTCTTTTTTTTTTTGGTTCTTTTTTTCGGAGCTGGGGACCGAACCCAGGGCCTTGTGCTTCCTAGGCAAGCGCTCTACCACTGAGCTAAATCCCCAATCCTGGATCTCCTCATTCTTAATAGCTGAGTAGTATTTCATTGTCTAAATGAACCACATTTCCTGTGTCCATTCTTTTATTGTGGGACATCTGAGTTTTTTCCAGCTTTTGGCTATCACACATAAGACCACTATGAACATAGTGGAACATGTGTCCCATGGCATAATGGGACATCTTTTGGATATATTCCCCAAAGTGGTATTGTGTGGTGTTCAGGTAAATCTATTTCCAATATTCTGAGGAACTTCCAATTAATTTCCAGACTGGTTGTACCAGTTTGCAATACCACCAGCAGTAGAGCAGTGTTCCTCTTTCTCCACATCCTTGCCAACATGTGTTGTGACCTCAGGTTTTGATCTTAACCATTCTGATTGGTGTAAAAAGTGGGGAATTGAACTAAACTGAGAATTCACAGCAGAGGATTCTCAAATGGCTGAGAAGCACCTAATGAAATGGTCAATGTCCTTAGTGATCAAAAATGCAAATCAAAACGACCCTGAGGTTCTGCTGCTTAATAACCTTATCTGCTCAGGTGTACTTTCCATACTTGGCATATTCTTCAAATTGCAACTTGGTTTTCTTAGTAGTCTCTACTCAGATGAGTAAGAATAGCACTTAGCCAGTCTAAGTGAAGAACTCAAGAAAATGCTGACCTTCCATTACCTGTTAGTAATGTTTCTCTTCTCACCCTCCCCTTACCTTATTTTTCTTTGTGGGCCCAAAAGAGTAATCATGAACAAGTAATCATGTAACCACACCTTTTTCCTCCTGTGTTCCAGTTCCTGAATAATGACTTGGAGTCTTATTGTTTATTAATGATGCTTATAGCCTTTTACTAGGCTTGTACCCTAATTGACTTGTAACTTTATTTAACCCACTTAAACTATTCTATGTCTGCCACATCCTATGTTTTACCTTTCCTCAGTTTCACAATTCTGATTTTCTCAGAGTCAAGGTGATAAATCTTCTAAGTCTGCCTATCTCACAAAGTTCCAGTCTCTACTGAAACTCCTACTTTCTAATTCATGATATTTGATAAAAGGCCATCAACTTTTTATTGACAGATGATGGTTCACAACATTACACAGGGGATTATCCTTATATCTCCTTTTTATCCAATAAACTATTATTTTCCTAATATCAGTAACTATATACAATAAGAACCATTATGAAAACTATCAGGGAAGAATTACATTCACAATGTCCAAAGCATATGTATTTACAAAATGTAGAGAAAGTATCTATTTATTCAACCTTGGTGAGTCCAATGTTCTGTACCTAAATCACTTTCTGTCATAATTTTCATTACCAACCCAAAAATAGTTTTTTAGACTTTAAGTCATCTGTCTAAATACAAAACAACTTAAGCTTTATTTTAAGACTTTATCTGGACTTTAACCCATCAGAGAACTGGAAAGGATAATGATCATCTAAGTAAACAGAAAGTACAGAGCAAGTAGCTTCGAAAACTCTAGAAATGACTGAGGTTGCTGACTGCCTGGACAGTAACCCAAGGTTTCTCTTCAACTTTGCAGAGTCATTTTTGGCCTTCTGTCCCAGAATATCTGACATATGTTTTGTTTTTTGTTTTTTTGGAAAATACGAATATTTATTTACATTAATATATTACATCTAATTATAGTTAAAAATTTCAATCAAATATTACATCGATTTTGAGACATATAATACATTTTAATGTTATTTATGTATTATACAAGCACATGTATAATTCTTAATGTATGTTTATAGCCTATATAATAAACAATAGTATAAACTAAAATAATGACATGATTAAAATTAGCTATAAAATAAATGATCCTATCATCTAGAAGTCTATTTATTTCTTTTAGAGCCAAGAAGTTTCTCAAGTATACTGAAGAAATTATCAACCTAAATTGCTTCATAGTTTATATTATGGCATGAAGTGTTGTAACAAAATATGTATTTTCCGAGAGAATCCACACATATTTTATATATCTTAATATTTTATTACCACTTGACAAAATCATTACTAAATATATAAATTAGATGAAGTAATTCCATGAGATTATACTAACTGGTACATATTTTATTGCTGAGTTTAGGCATACAGAAGTTTTCTTAGCACATCTGTGAAAATTCAACACTATTTCTTACATATATTCATTTGTGAATTTTTAGTTTTTAATATCAAAAACATAATCAAATAATATAATTGCATCATTTCACAATTTGTCTTTCTTTTCTTAATTCTCTTCCATGTAGTCTCATGTATCCCAAATTCATGGACTCATTTACTTTAATTGTTCTTACAAACATATGTATGTACATACATACACACAGACTCGGACACACACACACACACACACACAGACACACACACATACACACACACACACATACACACACAAAATACATCCTATATAACCTGCTCAGTTCATTTAATATTACTTGTATGTTTATTTTTAGGGCTGACTATTTGGTACTGCATAATCACCTGGTGTGTTCTTTTCTGAGGAATAATTTTCCCCTGCTTTCAGCATGTCTTAGTCCATAACTCTTTGTCTAGCCTTGAGGTCTCATGAACTTTGACCTTCTCTACATAAGCACACCTATTGCTTTTGTCCTTTGTTAGGTCATGATAAGCAGTCATATTGGTGAGACTCCATGAGTGTAGCTGCTTTGACCTTTTTAGGAGAGTCAATGTTTAGCATGCTTCCTTAATCTCTTGCTCTTAGAATCTTTCTACCTACTTTTTCAGTAATGATGTCTGAACTTTAGTTACAGAATTATGATGTAGATGGATCAGTCAAAACTACTCTACAAATATGCATATTTTAATATTTGATATGAATATCTTTGTGTGAAAGAAACTCATGAAATTTTTGAACACTAAGTCATAAATTTTTCTAAAAGTATTAATACTGCTCAGACTTTTGTAAAGCAGTAATTGTGAAAGGCTGACTACCAGGTAATGGAAAGGCTCAGAAGTCGACTTCCCTATATCCTGTTTGTCCAATCTGGACAGCATACTGTCAGCAGTTGAAGCTAGGGCAGTTTCTTGCCCAGATGCAGCTTAAAACATAGAAGCAAACTCCATATCTAGTTTCTTCTATGTTTATCATCTTCATTGAAATAGAGTGGGTGTATTGAAAGCAATAGGCATCTCACTGTCACAAAAGCCTTTTATTAATAAAATATCTATAATTACTATATTCTATAGATCTCTGAGGTTTTTGAAGACCACGTATCTCTTATATATCTGAATAGGCAAACACTGCTCGATTCCAGCTAGTCCTATACGTTCAAATTAGGAAAGACATTTTTTATAATTAACTATACTAGTATCTAACAGGACCATAAATTTGTTTACCAACCTGCATTTCTTAACCATTTATCCTGAACAATTTGAAATAGCAGTTTTCAAAGACTAGAACTTCAGATAGAATTTTCAAATGAATCTGATAGGTACAATATCATAAATAAGAGTTGAAACATATATGTACAGTGTGTGTGTGTGTTTGTGTGTGTTTGTGTGTGTGTGTGTGAGTGTGCTTATGACTTAGCAAACTGTAATGCTAAATCTGTGTTACAGATGCTAATTAATATCATCAAGAATAGACTTGTTAGTGGCTGTCCATTCCTGCTACACTTCCAATCTGCCCCAATGTTCTGGGATCTCAAATAACACACACACACACACACACACACACACACACACACACACACACACACACACACACACAGAGCCATGCCTTAATTAACTCAATGCCAAACATCCACATAGCTAACACAATTCCCTCTAATGTTCCAGAGTTATTACTTACTAAAATCTATATTGCACCTTTGTTGCCCTAGACTCGGTTGGGAGGGGGAGTAATGGGGTTGCTATTCCCCAGTGTTTACTTATTGGCTGTCTCGCTGTCCTTCTTTCTTAAACATAGCAATTACTCCTTTCCCAGGATGTTGGCCATATCCTCCCTTCTCTCTCTTGGTCCCTTTCCTGGTCATCTTAAAAGTTCTGCCTCTGGCTCCCTGCCCAGCCATTGGCCACTGGCAACTTTATTTATCAATCACAACCAACAGGAACAGGGTCCCACAGTATTTACTTGCTGACATGTGGATTCCCATGTAATTTTTGGAACCAAATTACCATTAGACAAAACTCCACCTGTGCGACAGTGCCCTTTTTCGTCCATGAAAAAAGGCCATTTCTCTCTGATATACATTGAACATAGTTATAGCACTTATGTAAACTCTAAGGTATGACATAGACTAATAACATCAAGTTGATCAATTTTGTGAATTTAGGTACATTACTTGAACATCTATCCTAATATATAAGTTTATAATTCTATACCTGAGTTTGATTTTTACTTGTTTAACTATCCGAAAACCATCCTTTTAAGTCTAGAACATCTTTCCTAATGCTAAACCACTAAAGTTTGATTATGAGACTATAACTAGTCTTCAACTCTGTTAGAGATCTGAGAACAAATGAAATATTTCCTGAATATAGAGTAAGCACAAAAACATAGCTTCTAAAACTTAAACAATTTGTAGAGCTAGCTGACTACCTGGACAGTCCCTTATTCCTGAAGGATTACTTTACCCTATCACAGCAGAGGGAAGCTGTTGACTATCACACATCGTGTTTCCTTTTCTGGAAAATATTTTTTGTCTACAGATATATTAGGGCAATTCTTGCCCAGTGGCTAGCTTGGTAAAACCGGGACAATGGAGGTTATGATGTTCAATATCTTCTTTGAACCATGAAGTCAACAGTGTCAGGAGCAGACATGTCTCCTAGGCAAAATTTCTATCAATAATAAAATAATTTTAAATATCACATTTTGTGTAGTTCTGATGCTTTTGAAGACTATCAATATATTTGAATTATTAGACATTGACTACTATTAGCTATTTCTATTTGAATACTATTGAAAACACTTTATTATAATTAAAACAGAATGTAATATACCCATGAGTTTACTGTCTGGCCCTTACCTTGCATTATTTACTCATCCTAAATGGTTTGTAATAGCAGCCATTAGAAGAACTGTGTCTAAGCCTTGTATTCTTAATGAATTGCAAAGCACAATGCATATCTAATAGTAGCAATATTTATTTCCAATTTTGTATCAAAATTCAAAGATTTATACAAATGAAAACCTTAATTCTGTATCAATATATAAATTCTGTACCAATTTAAAAAATTATAATTTCAATTTTGTATCAATTATAAAGATTTCTACTAATGTATGATTATAGCTATGCAATGCTTTGTTTAAGAATAAATTTAGTAATCCATATTATATATCTAATTTCTTATAATATTACTGTATCCTCATTTTCCCTTTCAACCTCCTTCACTTTACCTAGGAAAGAAAGGATAGGGGAGAGGTAATGAAAGACAGAAATTCCCTAGTCTAAGTTCTTTATTTAGTTTCTTCCCTTTTCAAAATTATGACCATTTCTAAATTATCCATTTTAGTGACTATCTGTAATAGTCATAATCAGACACTAAAACCCAAGTCATAGGGATGACTATTTTCCATGGCTTCTTCTTGCTTAATAGGAGTCTTAATAGGAGTAATGCATGCTTATATTTTTAAAGAGTTGGGGAGGGTTAGGAAAAGTGGAAAACTTGGTTCGACTTAGAAAGCTAGCTTTAGCATATGTTATCCAGTCTCTGTATGCTTAGAAGTTAGGTTCAGGGCTTGACTGAAGTTTTGACTGGATCTGTTTGAAAGGCTGGGAAAACCGAGGTCATTGAGAATCACCAGCTATCCCATTGACTGTTCTCCAAGTAAGTTTCTGGAAAGAGCTTCAACAGTTAAGGGTAGAACAGCAGGTCATTTCAGTGTTCCCAAAGATGAATCTTGTCAGAACTGGACATTATGTAATATATGAATCTTACAACAAAAAATTTAATATTATTACCATATTCATATGGGTGGTGTAAGGTGCACAGATTAGTTAAGGATAAATTTTTGTCCCTTGTTTGAGCATGTCAAAGATGACTATCCCTTTTATCAGTTCACCATCTTCTGCCTTATCCTGACACAAGATCAAGGGATAAGTTTCAATTATCTGTCTGAGATAAAGTTTTTCTTCCTAATTCCAGCCCTTATCCTACATGAGATCAAAGGCCTCAATTTATTTATTCATCTATACATACATAAGTTCTTCCTTCTGTGACAATTATTATCTTTGTGGATATATATATATATACATATATATATATATACCTTATTCAATTAAATTTTCCATTATTCCTATCTTATTTCACCCTGCTTGTTTCAGATTACCTTATCCTAGAAAGAGCTCTCAGCACCTGTGTCTTAAGCTCCCTGCAGCACCCCAGAACAGGAGAGAACATCTGGCTGAATCCTTACCTCGCAGGCCATATCCCTGGATCAGGCTGGATGTGTCCTAGCCTTAAGCCACAAACCCCCAGAATCATGTGTGCCTAACTGGCATGAATGTTTATCCTAGTTTCAAACAAGCGAGGATTGGAGAGAAACCGCATGGTTTGGCTTGGCTTGGATGAGAAACCAATTCTGCCCACTTCCTAATCTGAAAGAGAAGGCATGTGTATTCCATGTGGGAATCTTCAATTAAATTCTAAAAGTGAGTACAAGATTAACATATTAGATGCCATATGTTGCAGTTGCCAATTAATCTCTTCTGTAATTGACCCAGCAGCAGCTACTCATTCTTTGCTACCTGCCCCAGTGTTCTGGGTTCCAGAATGAAAACACGGACACATGCAACCTTATATTTTAATATGCCATAAACAGTTCAATGGCTAGGTCACTCCCAAACTGCTACATGACTAACACCCTCCCCTCTTATATTCCTTAGTTATTACTACTAAAATCTATAGAGCGTCTTTGTTGCTCTAGACGTCCCCTGGGGCCACCCTTTCCCAGCTCTTACATGTTGGCTGTCTTTCTGTCATGATTCTCTAGCCTGGCAGCTGCTTCTTTCCCAGCATGGTGGCCATATCCTTCCCATATCCTAAAAGTCCATTTCCCTGCCCAGCCATTGACTGCTGGCAACCTTATTTACCATCAAAACCAACTAGGGACAGGCTCCTCAACCTTTTTACTTGCAGACATGCAGATACCCATATAATTTTGGGGACCAAATTAGTATAAGTAGCATTAGACACAGTCCACAATAAATCTGTATTTGTACACATATGAAATGTTATATATATATATATATGTGTGTGTGTGTGTGTGTGTGTGTGTGTATGTGTGTGTGTGTGTGTATTGCTTGTTAATGTTCTTTAACATAAAAGTAGATTCAATCATCAACTCTTTTATTTTATCATTTCTATATTTTTTATCATTACTATATCTCCTCTTTTTGCTTTTCATCCTTCCTCCCCCTTCTTTCCTTAACACTATATAGCGGGAAAATGAAAAAGAAAAGGTGGTCCATGAATCTAACCTGCATTTTGTTTTTTCTCTGAGAAAGACCATTAGCAACTGCTGACTCCATCCCGCTTAGACTGCGACAAACATCTCTCAGTGAATAAGGTAGCATTTACTTAAGTTGATTCCTGCTCTCTGGGTGCAATGTTCTCTCATGTAGATCCTAAGAAAACTGGAATAGTGATAAAGTTCTAGGAAAGCTAGCTATATCATTTGTAATCCAGTTTGGGAACGATGTGAAAGTACAGGGCTTAATTAAAGTCCTACTTGGAACAATTTGTGATTCTGTACATTCTAACTGGTCATAACAAAAATTTCCTGCATGTATATTACTGAGGAAACAGTAGTGGAAGGAGTCTGAGTTTGGATCGCTTAGGCTATTGGGCTTGTCTTGTCTTTGTTAGGGTCTGGTCCTTTTACTCTGCAAACATAAATTTTCAAAGATAATATAAGTTTCTTCATTAACATATGTACAGAACATTCATAATTCAACTAAAGATGATGATTTGCTCTACTTTCAAGCAGAAAAAGAAAGACATTAAACTATAAATTAATTTAGACTATGAATCCAAACTGTAATTTAAATTTCCACCCATGCCATATGAAAAGATGACATGTAATAATAATTTCTGATGATTCTGTAGCCAGCAAATTTAATGGCTATGCATAGTTGAAACCCTGGCCAGAAACACTGATGGGCCAGCCAATTTCAGAGCTGTTTTAATACAGAGGGATCAACATTTACTTGACCAGTTTTCTTTTTCATTTTCATTGTTTCTTCTTTTGTAGGTGTGGCCTAGATTTTCAGGGGGTCTCCCTCAGTCAAATCTATTTTTTACTTATGTTGATTGAGTCCATATCTTTTTTTTCCTATCAAAACAAAGACCAATCTTTTCCCCAGTGCAATATATTTCTTGCCTTCCAAGATATGACATACCGGACAATTTAATTCATCAGTCTTAAAAATCCAGTATTTTTTCAGCACTTCTGCTTTCTCATTGACATTTATTTTTTTTTAATTTAATAGAGCATTATTTAACCTCTCTGAGTTTCTATATCCTGCTTCTGCTTTATGAGCATATACTTTAATGCCATATTAGATATCTAAATAATTGATTGATCTGAGGGATATAAGATGTATTTGTTAAATTTTCTCTGCCTTGATATCTAAAAATTGCTATATTCTAATGGAAAAATATGTAGGAGCATCAACAGCTTGAGTCTCAAAGGCATCTGTAAGATATCTATCAATATTAATAAATGTACAATCCTAGAATCATTCCTTTCAGAACTCAAGACAGAAGTCCCTTGGAATTCTGAACATGTATCAGCCTTATGATATATTAACACATGTACATATATTTTATTTTAAACTCTATGAAATAAAATGCATAATCTATTTATGACATTATTCTTAGGTAGAATGTTTAAACAGAATCTGACTTCTTAACTCATAACATTGTATTTCTGTGGACTGCCATTTAATTCCTCAAGCCTTGTTAGACTTCTGATATCTGGAACTACTTTTTCTACTGTGACTGTCAGTTCCAGGTTAGATTCTTCTGAACATTCCTAATTCTGATTTAAAGAATCCTCTATCGTTTGTAACTTAATATTTAATTTCTTAATCCTCTCCTGAATGTAAGTCTGTTTTGTTCTGATTTTTCTTAAAAAGGATATAGAACACTGTGATCATTATTGAACATATTATAATTAATTCCATGGCTGTAGGAAATTATGTGGGCCCAAGTGTTCTCTGCTCTTTCGTTCTCCATTTTTCTTTCAACATAAAACGTATTTTTTATCTCTCTCTCTTTCCTTAAGGACATCCCAAATATCTTACTAATTCTGATCACCTTTTACTCACTGTTTTCCTGTGTCCGTTGCTGGCTTCCGCCGAGTCTCACTGAAGCTCAGCTAGCACATCTTATAGACCGTTGGCTCTCAGCGCGACTCCTCTCAAGTCGGACTCTGCCACACATGCCTTGCCACACCGGGCTTGCCCTCTGACTTCCACCCCTTCTGGGAATGTAGCTCCTGACCACAGCATTCCTCTACTTTTACAAGATTTTCCTATGGGCATATGCTGATTTGTCACAGGCCTAGGATTCTCAAACCCTTTGTCATGCCTGGGGAGCTAGACAAGTGCTCTGGAAGAATGTGTCCCCTGTCTTCTGTTTGGAACTTTTCTCATGCTCTAGGCTTAGATTTCTACCCTACATTTGCTGTACCATTTGTGACCACGAGCTTTTCCATTCATGACCCACTTCTGAAATAATGACTCAGAGGCTTATTATTTATTTCCCGGAGTTCCAATCACTCTACTAAAACTACCACTTTTTACTTCCTTCTTTTTCATAATAGACTATCAGATTTTTATCAAAAGGTGATGACTTCCCCGCAAGATTATCCCTACAGAAGAAACTTTCAATAAGTCTTGTTTAAAACGTTGTCATTCAGAACCTTGAGAGTGATAGGATCTGTAACCAGGAGAAAACACAACTGAATCTCATGGAGGTTTGAAAACAGCTTATTGGAAATAGGTAGCAGCTTGTGTTTCCTTATGCTTAAATTATAAGGCTGCTGTGAGGATTTATACACTTACAAGGGTGTTTTCTTAAACGTTTCCAGAAGAAAGAGAAGAACCTATCAGGGAAGAGTGAAGTATTAAAAGTTACCACCCTCAAACATCAACAAGAGAGTCTAGAATTTTATTTTAATTTGCTTAAGATGCTTGACTTTCATGATAAGAGAAACTTTAGCACTAAACTGAGTTTGTATTTAACTAATCCCTCCTAGCATGACAGAAAGCCTACAGCAGTGAGTTCAAATGTAGGCAAAGATCAACATTATGCATCATGTGAAGTCAAATGGGACTATCACAAAACAGCAGTTTACCTGACTTGGAATTTTTTCACCATACATTTGTAATGGTTAGCTTATTATTATTATTAATATGACACAACATAAACTTACCTGTGAAGATAGCCTTAATACAAGATTTAATTCCTTCATTACAATGAAGTAAACCAAACTGAGTTTACTTGTTGGCTTACAATGGGGAAATATTTAGGTGATAGGAGACACTCTACAATGGGAAGAATCATTCCATAGGCAGGTCATTCCTGTGAAGAGACCCCATGAACATGGTAACCTTTATAAAGGCAAACATTTAACTTGGGACTGTCTTACACTTTAAATTTAGTTCACTATCATCATGGTGGAAACATAATAACATGCAGGCAGACATGGTACTGAAGAGGTAGCTAAAAGTCCTACATCTGGAATTGGCAGACATCAAGAAGAGAGAGTTCAATGGACCTGGCTTAAGCAAATAACATTCAAAGCTCACATTTAGTGATATACTTCCCCCAGAAAGGCTCTATCTCCTAATAGTTCGATATCCTTATAAGCCTAAGGGGTCCATTTTCATTCCGTCCAGAATAGAAGTGTATCATGACATTACTGAAGTAAAAATCAAGATGCCCACAACTAAGCAAGGAAGTTAATATGTATATATTTATTTCCTTCAGCTTTTTAGTAGATAATAAAGAATAGATGAGACTCCTGTCTTGACTTCTTCACATTGGTAAACTGTAACCTGAAATTATTATGTGAAATAAATCCTTTTCTCTATATAGTTATTTTTGCAGGACATTGTATTACTGTAACAGTATCTTTCTGGGCCTGAATATATGCCCATAAAAATGTGTTTGCAGATGCCAATGGAGGACATAAGATTTCGTCTGAAATGGATCTGGAAATAGAGTTTTGGGCCATCTGATATATGTTCTGCACATTGAGCCATTTTCCTCTGCAAGATCAAGGCGTCAAACCCCACGAGCCATCTCTATAAGCCCAAATTTAGTTACCTTTGAATCAAGATTTGTAGTTCTTTACGTCTGTGGGCAACAGAAAATTAAGACACTGTGCTGACGTAGTGTTTCATTCTTTCTACTGATCAAATATCAGTTTCTGGAGTTCATTTATGAAAGCTGTTCTGAGAAAAGTAATCTATATTTTGTCATTAATTATTTTCATTTTTCTTCATTTTTATTTTTATTTAACTGCCTAGAAATAAATTATGCATGTTTTAGATCATTTTATTTTACCAATACATTGGAAGACATCTTATCCTCCTCCCTCTCCCCTAGTTTTATGTTTTAGATAAAGTAACAAGCCTAGATCTTAATGAAGGATATTTACTTGTATTTTCACTTCTCTTGCTGTGATAAAAGATCCTGACAAAAGCACCTTTAGGGTTGACTGGTGTGGGTGTTCAATGTCCAATTTTCAATGAACCTCCAGAGTGATTTCCAGAGAGGTTGTACCAGTTTGCAATCCCTCCAACAATGGAGGGGTGTTCCTCTTTGTCCACATCCTCACCAGCATCTGCTGTCACCTGAGTTTTTGATCTTAGAAATTCTGACTGGTATGAGGTGGAATCTGAGGGTTGTTTTGATTTGCATTTCCCTGATGACTAAGTATGTTGAGCATTTCCTTAGGTGCTGCTCAGCCATTCGATATTCCTCAGCTATACCTCTCCTGGGCATATACCCAAAAGATGCCCCAACATACAACAAAGACACCTGCTCCCCTTTGTTCATAGCAGCCTTATTTATAATAGCCAGAAGGTGAAAAGAACCCAGATGCCCTTCAACAGAAAAATGGATACAGAAAATGTGGTACATCTACACAATGGAGTACTACTCAGCAATCAAAAACAATGACTTCATGAAATTCATAGGCAAATGGATCAAACTAGAAAACATCATTCTGAGTGAGGTAACTTAATCACAGAAAAACACACATGATATTCACTCACTGATAAATTGATATTAGCTCAAAAGCTTGAATTACCCAAAGTGCAATGCACAGACCACATGAAACTCAAGAAGGATAGCTAAAATGTGGATGTTTCACTCTTTCTTAAAAGCAAGAACAAAAATATGTATAGGAGGGGACAGAAAGGCAAAGTTTAGAGCAGAAACTGAAGGAATGGTCATTCAGAGCCTGTCTCACATGTGGCCCATATACAGACAACCACCAAAACTAGATAAGATGGATAAAACTAAGAAGTGCATGCTGGCAGGAACTGGATATAGATCTCTCCTAAGAGACACAGCCAGAACATGTCAAATACAGAGGGGAATGTTAGCAACAAACCACTGAACTGAGAACAGGACTCCTGTTGGAGAATTAGTGAAAGGACTTAAAGAGCTGAAGGGGCTTGCAACCCCATAAGAACAATACCAATTATCATGAAAGGGGTGCTGTGTTTTGTCAAAGGTTTTTTCATGGGATAATCATTTGCTTGTTTTTTCTTTGAATGTGTCCATATAGTTGATTACATTGATGGATTTCCATATACTATGACATACCTGCATCCCTTGAGTGAAGACTGCTTGATTATGGTGAATGATCATTTTGATGTCTTCTTAAATTCAGTTAATGAGAATTTTATTGAGTATTTCTGCATAAATGTTCATGAGGTAAATTTGTCTGAAGTTCTCTTTCTACATTTTCTGGTTTTGTTGAGTATAGGCTTCTGTAGTAAGATCTGATAACTTTTTTTTAAATTTCTTCAGTTTCTGTTGTCATCTCTCCCTTTTCATTTTTGATTTGGTTAATTTGGATATTCTCACTGTGCCCTCTGGATAGTCTAGCTAAGGGTTTATTTATTTTGTTGATTTTCTCAAAGAAATGGCTCCTGATTTTGTTGGTTCTTCGTATAGTTCTCTTTCTTTTTATTTGGTTGATTGTACCCCTGAGTTTGATTATTTCTTGCTGTCTATGCCCTTGTATGTATTTTCTTCTAGAACTTTCAGAAGCAGGGTTAAAATACTAGTGTGTGCTTTCTCCAATATCTTTATGTAGGCACTCAGAGCTATGAGTGTTTCACTTAGTAATATTTTCATTGTGTCCCATGAATTTGGATATGTTGCGCCTTCATTTTCGTTATAGTCTGAGAAGTCTTTATTTCCTTTCTTTATTTTTTACCTGACCAGGTTATCAATGAGTTGAGAATTGTTCAGCTTTTATGTGAATGTGGATTTTTGTTGTTTTTGTTGTTAGTGAAGACCAGCCGTAGTCTCTGGTAATCAGATAGTATACATGAGATTATTTCAATCTTCTTATATTGGGTGAGGCTTGCTTTGTGTCCAATTATGTGGTCAGTTTTGGATATGGTACCATGAGGTGCTGAGAAGAAGGTGTAATCTTTAGTTTTATGGTTAAATGTTCTGTAGATGTCTGTTAAGTCCATTTGGTTCATATCTTCTGTTACTTTCACCGTGTCTCTGTTTAGTTTCTGTTTCTATAATCTGCACATTGGTGAGAGTTGGGTGTTGAGAGTTGGGTGTTGAAATCTACTATTATTGTGTGAGGCTCAATGTGTGCTTTGACCATCAGTCATGTTTCTTTTAAAAATGTGGGTACCCTTACATTTCAGGCATAGATGTTCAGAATTGAGAGTTCATCTTTATATATTTTAACTTTGTTGATTATGTAGTGTCCTTCTCCATCTCTTTTTGATAAATTTGGTTGAAAGTTCATTCATTCATTCATTCGGTTGCTTGTTTCTTTGTTTGTTGGATACTATAATTACTATTCCGTTTTGTTTCTTGGAACCATTTGCTTGGAATTATTTTCCAGTGTTTTATTTTTTGGTAGTACATGTCTTTGTCACTGAGGTTTGTTTTCTGAATGCAGCAAAATGCTGGATATTGTTTACATATCCAGTCTGTTAGTTTATGTCTTTTTATTGGGGAGGTGAGTTCTTTGAAGATGAGAGATATTAAGAAGCAATGATTGTTGCTTCCTGTTATTTCTGTTATTAGCGTTGACACGTTTGTGTGATTCTCTTTTGAGTTCGTTGTGAGATCAATATCTTGTTTGTTCTTTGATGTAGTTTCCCTCCTGTGTTGGACTTTTTCATCTATTATCCTCTGCAGGGCTGGATTGATAGAAAGATTTTTTTTTTAATTTTTGTCATGGAATACAAAATACTTTGTTTCTCTATCTATGGTAATTGAGAGTTTTGCAGAGTACAGTAGCCTGGGCTGGCATTTTTGTTTCCCTGGGGTCTGTAGGACATCTGCCCAAGATCTTTAAGCTTTCAGAGTCTTTGTTAAAAATTCTGGTGTAATTCTGATAGGTCTGCCTTCACATGTTACTTGATCTTTTTTTCATAATGCTTTTAATATTCTTTCTTTGTTTTATGCATTTGGTGTTTTAATTATTATGTGATGGGAGAAATTTCATTTCTGGTGAAACTATTGGTGTTTTTAAGCTTCTTGCATGTTTATGGGCATCGCTTTCTTTAGGTTATGGAATTTTTCTTCTATAATTTTGTTGAAGATGGTTTCTGGCTCTTTAGTCTGAGAATCTTCATTCTCCTCTATTCCAATTATTCTTAGATTTGGTCTTTTCATTGTGTCCTGGATTTCCAAATATTTTGTGTTGGGTGTTATTTCTGTTTTGAATTTTCTTTGACTGTTATGTCTTTGTCATCTGTTGCATGTTCTGCAACTGAAATTCTCTCTTCTTTCTCTTGTATTCTGTTGGTAATACTTGCATCTCTGACTCCTGATCTCTGTCCTAGATATCTCATCTACAGGGACATTTCCCTTTGAATTCTTTAACATTTCTATTTCTATGTTTTGATCCTGGATGGTTTTGTTCAATTCCTTAGGCTGTCTGATTGGATTTTTCCCTGTATTGTTTAAAGAGATTTATGTATTTTCTTGTTAAGGGCTTCTACCTATTTACCTGTGTTCTCCTGTATTTCTTTAAGGGAGTTAAGAACAGTAACTTTTAATTTGAATCAATTTCTAAATTATCCTACATACATAGCTTGATATAAATTCAAATATGAGAGATACTATAGAAACACACAAGTAAAAATAATTTTCCTTTTAATTTGTTTTAACAGGCATTACTTCTACCAAGCCAGGTAGCATCAGTAACTCTGTTCATTTTTTGTAAGCATTGTTTAGTTTGCAAACATAAGTGATACAAATGAACCAAGGATGGCTCACAATATTCTACTATTGAGCAGTAGTCAGGTTGTAAACATATAAATAAATGAAACGCCATATTTTGTGCTTTTTCTTGTTTTCTTTTAATGTCTTTGAATGCGAAAATGTCTTTTTTCCAGAATCAGTGTGAAAATAGCAACCAGCATTCCATTTTCATCTATAGAAGAAAGCTTCAAAGATTTAGTAATTGATTTTTATTATTTTACTGATAGTGTATTATCCAAACAAAATGTAAAGTCATCACTGTAGAGTACCTGAAACCCAAATTTATATAATTACTTATCTATTGAATATTTTTAATGTTCAAATACTGTTACTTTATTGTCCACTAAATACCATATGCTGTTAAATTAAGCCCCAATTACCAGAGATGGCCTTTTTTTTATTCATTGTACAAATTATACTAAACATAACTCTAAACACAGGCTATGGCCGATGCTATTGGTAACCATCCACAATCTGAGTGAAAGATCCTATTGCAGAAGACACCACATACTTATGACTTTGAAAATGGAGAAATTTAGTTGTGAGCTTGAAGCCACACTGCCACTGAGTAGCATTCAAAATGCAGCCTTGGTGGAGTTTGAAGGCCCAGGAATAAAGAGGTGTGAGGATTGGCATCAGTAAGGAAGCCTAATAAAGTATGTTCATAAAACTGTAGCACAGTTGCAGTAGAAGACTGAAGACTTTTGAAGATGCCAGTACTAAGGGAAGATCACTAAGAACAGAAACAGTAGTGGAGAGGTTGTAACCAGAGCCTAACAGACAAGCTCTGTCCTACAGAATGCAGAACTGAAGAAGTTACCCAAGCCATTTGGAAGAGTCCAGTATATAGTGAGTTGATCACAAAAAATGGACGACTAGAATTTAATTTTTCTTTGATTTGATTGTGACTGGGCCCTGATTTTTTTCCTCTTGAAGTAAGGGATTATTTTACTGGAGAGAGACTTTGAATTTTAAAAGATTGCAGATTTTAAAATAGTTTGTCTATTTTAAAGGGACTGACATTTTAATGTTTTTGAATCTGTAAAAACTGTGAGACTTTAAAACTTATTCATGATTTAATGTGGGATCTGGGGAATGAACAGAGGAAGGGTTGTGTCTTAATAGTGATGTGTTTGTGTGCCATGTTGAAAGGAATCAGTTATACTGGCTGGTTTGTGCGTCAATTGACACAAGATAAAGTCATCAGAAAAGAAGTTGGTTCAGTTTCAGTTGAGGAAATGCCAGTATGCAATCCAGCTATAAAATCTTCACTGAATAGTGATCAATCTGAGAGGTCCCAGCTTATGGTGGGCCAGGAGAAGAAAGCCAGTAATCAGAACTCCTCCATCAGCTCCTGCCTCCAGAATCCAGCCCTGTTGGAGTTCCGCCTGTCATTACTTCCTCCAAAGATGGACTACGATCAATATGTGTAACTCAAATAAACACTTTCTTTCTCAACTTGCATTTTAGTCATAGTGCCTTTTTAAAATTGGATTCTTTTATTTACATTTCAAATATTATTACTTTTCCCAGTTTCCTGTTTATGAATCCCCTATCTCATCCCCCATCCCCCTTCTTCTATGAGTATGTTCCCCTATCCATCCACCCACCACTTCTTGCCTCCTTCCATGACATTCCCTTACACTGGGGGGTTGGGGGTGAGGGACAAGCATTTTGGCAGGACCAAGGGCTTCTCCCATTGGTGCCTGTACCATTGATACTAGGGTACTTCTGAATCCTTTGAAAGCAGAACTATTAAATTATTAAAATAAAAGGAAGAAAAATATTATATTCGCTAAATTTTTTCTTCTTTACACAATAAAATAGCATTGGCATAAGGTTTGCTTGAAATATGTGTTTAAAAATGGAAAACCACAAAGTATTTGCTGCATATAGATGATATCATTGGACACACACACACACACACACACACACACACACACACAAACACACAGAGAGAGAGAGAGAGAGAGAGAGAGAGAGAGAGAGAGAAAATTGTGATATTTAAAAGACTAGAAACCTAATATAGAAGACTAATAAAAATATTAGTAATAACAAGGTCAATTATGGCATCAATTTCTTAGAATGTAATTCCTCATAAAATGATGCATATTATAACTGATGAGATAGCATGTAGCACATGTTCTTGAGATAGAATAATGCATCCTTTGGGTATGTGCCCAAAAGTGGTATAGATGAATCTTGAAATAGATCTATTCCCAACTGAGGAACCACCTAATTGATTTTGACAGTGGCTGTCCTCTTGTGCATGCTCTTGAGACACTTTTCCTCATGTTGGGTTGCCATGTCCAACTTCAATATGATAAACTTTATTTTATATAATTATAATAGATATAATTAAGTTTTGCTCTTATGTATTGGAAGCTAGTTATTTTCTAATGAGAGATAGAATAATAGTGGATCTGAAGGAGAGGGGAAAGAAGGTGTGGAGGAAGTGGGATGAGTAGAGGGAAGGAAAACCATAATCAAGATATGAAAAAGGTATGAGAGTAGAATAAAAGAAATATACCTTTATGGGATCAAGCTCAACCTATGTAAAGTGTAATATTTACAAATAAAAACTTATAGCAAGGTATGTATTAACATCTGCAACACATATGTTAAAATAAAAGGTATATATTGTGAAATCATTAATCCACAAATCTACAAGAAATTGTTTAATTTTGGACGCATGAGTATAGAAGAATCAGAATTTCAAGATGAAAGAATAAGAGTTACCAAGTCAATTGTCATGCAGAAAGAAATTATATTAATTTCTCAGGGTGGGCCATCCTTTTAAAAGGATGTACAGCATCCTCAGTCATCAGAGAAATGCAAACCAAAATGACTCTGAGATTCCAACTTACACCAATCAAAATGGCTAAGATCAAAAATTTAAACAACACATGCTGACAAGGATGTGGAGAAACAGAAACACTCCTCCATTGCTGGTGGGATGGTAAACTGGTAGTATCACTCTGAAAATCAATCTGACAATTCCTCAAAAAAAAATGGAAATAGTTCTACCTGAAGAACAAGTTATACTGGGCATATACCCAAAATATGGTCCAACATATCACATAGACACTTGCTCCACTATGTTCATAGTGGTCTTATTTGTGATAGAACGAAGCAGGAAACAGCCCAGATATCCTTAAACAGAAGAATGGATTTAGAAAATGTGGCCCATTTATACAATAGAATACTATTCACCTATTCAATATGAAGACATCACAAATTTTGCAGACAAAGGGATGGAACGAGAAAGTATTCTGAGTGAGGTAAGTCAGACGCAAAAGGACACACATGGTATAAACTTACAGATAAGTGGTAGGGAATAAGTATAGAATGCCCATGATCCAACCCACAGACCATAAAAATGTAGAAAAAGAAGGAAGGGCCAAGGGAGTATGCTTCAATCCAACTTAGAAGGGGGAACAAAATAATCATACGTGGCAGAGAGAGGAAGTGACCTATATGGGAAAGGGGAGTGGGAATGGAAACAGGGAGCAGGATCAGGTGTGAGGGTGACTGGAAAAAGCCCAGGGGGGCAGGGAGTGAGGGTTCAGTGGAATCTCTAGGAAAGTCCCAGACACCTGGAAGGTGAGATGCTCCCAACACTCATTGGAGATGACCTTAGCCAAAATGTCCAGCAATGGGGAGATGGAACCTGAAGAGAACAACTCTGATAGATCGACAGAGTCCTCAGTGGAGGCACGTGATCACCAACTTACCTTACATAATTATTCCTATCTAAAAGAAAAGCAGGGACAAAAATGGAGCAGGGAATAAAGGAAAGGCCACCCAGTGACCAACGCAACTTGAAACCTATACCATGGGCAGGCACCAAACTCTTACACTATTAATGATGCCATGTTGTTCTTGAGGACAAGGACATAGCTAGCAAGGTTATGCTCTGAGAGGCTGTACCAGCAGCTGACTGAGACAGATGCAGATACAGATACAGTCAACCATTAGAGTGAGATTTGAGACCCATATGGAAAAATTAGGGGAAGGATTAAAGGAGCTGAAGGGGATGTTAACCCCATAGGAAGACCAACAGTATCAACTAACTTGTATCCATGGAAGGTCCAAAGATCATACATTGGCTGGTCTGTGGCCTTTGGCACATATACAGCAGAGGGCTGCCTTGTCCGGAGTCAGTGGGAGAGAATGTGCCTAATCATTTTGAGATTTGATGCCCATAGAAGGGGGGTTTGTGGGGTGAGATAGGGTGGATGAGTGTGTGTGGGAGCATTGTCTCATAGGCAAAGGGGATGGAGGATGGGGTGAAGAACTCTGGAAGGAGGAAAAGGAGTATAAATAAATATAATAATTTAAAATGAAAAGATTTTAAATAAAGGACTAAACATGTTAATTAATTGTTTTATCTAATATATATTATCTCAAATGGTCGGGCTGTTTTATTTCTTTCTAATTGAAGTCCCAAGTTTGCACAGGTAATTTTAAAATACTGCCTATTTGTATCTGTATTCCTTCTAGTCATACCTTCCACCATCCACTAAAAACACTGAGGTAGTTCCAACTTAAGATAGTGTATGTGATCCAATTCACTTTGCAATACTAAGATAAAGGATTATTTTTTCAATTTCCTATTTTATTTTAAAGTCTGGGGTTTCTTCAGATACCTGAGTTCTGAGCCCAATCTAATCTTCATAAAAAGTGACTTTTAAGGTAATGCATGTAACAGTCTGTTTGAAAGTAGTTTATCCATATGTATATTCATACTGACTAACTAAAAAGGCTTCCTTGTCATTGAGTTTCCATGGTGTTATCTTCATTTACATACTTGAATATTTGAAATATTACACATGTAAAGAAGAAAAAAAGAACCTCAGCCTACCACTTTACAAAATTTAAATTTAAATATCCAACCACATATTATATGTTGCATACACACACACACTGCAAGACTTGCATACTGCAAGTCCTAGCCAGAGCAATCAGACAACAAAAGAAGGTCAAATTGGAAAGGAAGAAGTCAAATATCATTATTTGCAGATGATATGATAGTATAGTTAAGTGACCCCAAAAGTTCTACCTGAAAACTACTAAGCCTGATAAACAATTTTAACAAAGTAGCTGGATATAAATTAACTTAGACAAAACAGTAGCCATCCACTACTCAAAGGATAGAAAGGCTGAAAACAAAATTAGGGAAATGACACCATTCACAGTAGTCACAAATAACAAAAAAATACCTCAATATGACTCTAACCAAGCAAATGAAGGATCTGTATGACAAGAACTTCAAGTATCTGAAGAAAGAAATTGAAGATCTCTGAAGATGAAAAGATTTCCCATGCTCATGGATTGGCAGGATCAATATTGTAAAAATGGTACTCTTGCATTGATGGAGATTCAATGCAATCTCCATCAAAATTCCAACCCAATTCTTCATATAGTTAGAAAGAGCAATTTGCAAATTTATATGAAATAACAAAAAAAAAAAAAAACAGAATAGCAAAAACTGTCCTCAACAATATAAGAACTTCTGGGGGAAACACCATCCCTGACCTCAAGTTGCATTACAGAGCAGTAGTGATAAAAATGTATGGTATTGGTACAGAGACAGGCAGGTAGATAAATGGAATAGAACTGAAGACCCTGAAATGAACCCATACACATATTGTCACTTGATCTCTGACAAAGGAACTAAAACTATCCAGTGGAAAATAGATAAGATTTTCAACAAGTGGTTCTGGTCCAACTGGGAGTCAGCATGTAGAAGAAGGCAATTCTTATTGCCCTGTACAAATCTCAAGTCCCAGTAGAACAAAGAGCTCCACATAAAACCAGATATACTCAAACTAATAGAAGGGTGGGAAAGAGCCTCAAACACATGGACAGTGGAGAAAATTTCCTGAACAGAAAACCAATGGCTTATGCTTGAAGATCCAGAATTGACAAACAGGACATCACAAAATTGCAAAGCTTCTGTAAAGCAAAGGACACTATCATTAGGACAAAATGGCAACCAACAGATTAGGAAAAGATCATTACCAATCTTACATCCCATAGACGGCTAATATGCAAGATATATAAACAACTGAAGAAGTTAGACTCCAGAGAATCAAATAACCCTATTAAAAATGAAATGTCCAACCTCCTTAGTCATCAGGGAAGGGCAAATCAAACCAACCCTGAGATTCCACCTCACACCAGGCAGAGTGGCTAATATCAAAAAATCAGGTGACAGTAGATCCTGGCATAGATATGGAGAAAGAGGAAGATTCCTCCATCATTGGTGAGAATGAAAACTCTGGAAATTACTCTGGAGGTTCCTCAGAAAATGGGACATTCCACTACCTGAGTACCCAACTATACCACTCCTGGACATATACCCAAATGATGTTCCTCCAACATATAACAAAGTCACATGCTCCACTAGATTTGTTAGCAGCCTTATTCATAATAGCCAGAAGCTGGAAAGAAGCCAGATGTCCTTCAACAGAGGAATTGATACAGAAAATATGGTACATCTACACAATGGGGTAGTACTCAGCTATTAAAAACAATGGCTTCATGATATTCATAAGCAAATGGATGGAATTAAAAAATATCCTGAGTGAGGTAACCCAATCACACAAAAATCACACATTGTATGCACACACTGAGTAGTCAATTTTAGCCCAATAGCTCGATTATCTAAGATACGATACACAGACCCCATGAAGCTCAAAAAGGATAACCAGAATGTGGATGCTTCAATCCTTCTTAAGGGAATTCATAGGAAGAGATATGGAGACAAAGTTTGGAGCAAAGACTGAAGGAATGGCTATTCAATGTCTGCCCCATGTGGGGTTCCAGCCCATATACATACAGCCACCAAACCTAGACAATACTGCTAATGGCAAGAAATGCATGCTAACAGGAGACTGATATAGGTATCTCCTGAGAGGCTCTGCTAGAGCCTGACAAATACAGAAGAGAATGCTAGCAGTCAAACATTGAACAGAGAATGGGTTCCCCACTGGAAGAGTTAGAGAAAGGATTGAAGGAGTTGAAAGGACTTGCAATAAGAACAACCATACCAACTAACCAAAGCCCCAAGGTATTAAACCCCCATCCAAAGAGTACATATGGACAGACCCATGGATATGTGCAGCTGCAAATGTAGCACAGGATGGACTTGTTGTGCAACAAAAGGGGGAGAAGCCCTTGGTCCTGCCAAAGGTGGAACCCCTACTGATAGAGAATATCTTGGCAGGTAGACAGAAAGGAGTGGGTGGTTGGGTGGGGGAACACCCTCATAGAAGAATGGGGATGGGGGATGGATAGGAGTTTTCTAGACGGGAAACCAGGAAAGGGGATAACATTTGAAATGTAAATTAAAAAGTCCAATAAAAAAGAGGAAAATTCATAGCACTAAGTGCCCTGGTAAAGAAACTGTAGAGATCTTACACTAGCAACTTAACAGCAGCCCCCAGAGCTCTAGAATAAAAAGAAACAGGCTCACCCAAGAGGTGTAGATGCCAGAAAATCATCAAACTCATGGATGAAATCAACCAAATAGAAAGAAATAGAACAAAACAAAAATCAGCAAATCAAAAGCTGGCTGTTTCTTTCAAAGTATTAAGAAGATAGATAAGCAGCTAGCCAAACTAAAGGGCCGAGAGGCAGTATCCAAAATAACAAACTCAGAAAGGAAAAGGGAGACATAACAACAGGAAAGGAAGAAATTAAAAAAAAAATTCAGATCTGATTACAAAAGCCTACACTCAACAAAAATGAAAAATCTAGAAGAAATGGATAATTTTCTAGACAGATACCACATACCAAATTTAAATCAAGAACCTGTAAACTTTCTAAACAGGCCCAAATCCCATAAGTAAATCAACAAAGTCATTAAAAACCTCCCAATCAAATAAGATCCCAGCATCCGATGAATTTAGTTCTGAATTCTACCAGACCTTCAAGGAAAACCTGAAATCAATATTCCTCAAACTATTCCATAAAATAGAAACAGAAGGAATGCTACCTAATTCATTCTATGAAGCCACAATTACTCTGATACCTAAACCACAGATGGACTGTACCAAAATAAGAGTACTTCACATCAATTTGCTCTTGAGTGTAGATGCAAAAATACTCAATAAAATTCTCAGGAACTTAATCCAAGAACACAACCATCCATCATTCGCCAGGATCAACTAGGCTTCATCCCAAGGATGCAAGGTTGGTTCAATGTAAGAAAATCTATTAATATAGTCCACTATGTAAACACTCAAAGGAAAAAATATCACATGATCATCTTCTTAGATGCAGAAATAGCATTTGACAAAATACAATACCCCTTCATGTTATAAATATTCGAGAGATCAGGAATTCAAGACCCATAACTAAACATAATAAAAGTAATTTACTGCAAATCAACAGCCAATATCAAATTAAATGGAGAGATACTTGAAGCAATCCCTCTAATCCCTCTCTCCCTACCTATTCAATATAGTACTTGAAGCTCTAGTCAGAGCAATTAGACAACAAAAAGAGAAGCTCATTGCTAAAACCTGTGGCTTAGCAACAATTTGTTCCTGAACAGAAATACATTTTTTTTTCTGGTCACATCTTATTCTTAGCAGGTAAAACTGGCCCCATTTTCAAAATCTTCATGGAAATTTCTTGACCCAAATACACATTCTCCTCTTGCACAGTTGTTATTTGCATAAGCAGGACATAGTTCTAAGCTTTATTTCAACATATTTGTAGCGTAAACAATATTAATTTAGAATATTCTTTATTTGTAGGTCAAAGCCCTGATGTAGCTTCTCTGAGTAAACAGAACAGATGTTTTCAGAGACTTATTTGTGGGGGAGTGGTTGAAGTTCAAACTATTCCCTAGACCCTGGAGGAAAGTTTTATTATCCAAGCTGTAACTCACTTGTTTCAAGTCCACAAACACCACCTGTGCCTGATCTTTCATCCATTCTCACATCTCAGTCTGATCCGTTTGGGGACAGAAAAAAAAAGTTTACGTTTCTACACTTCCTGTAATTGTAATTGGGCCTCCTCCAGTAAACATCCAGAACAACTTCATCTCAAAGTTCCTTACACCTAATTATATCTGCAAACTTTCTATTGCACTCTAATGAATTCATGGGCCCTGAGAATTAGCAAGTGTAAATGTGTGAAGGGCACATAATTATTCTCTTCACCAGAAATGACAAGCAATATTTCACCTTGAGGAATTATGCTTCATTTTATAATGTGCAGAAATAGAGAAAGATGTAATTAAATATTGTTATTGTGTAAATTCATGTGTGTCCTCATCGACTTAAGCTATCTGTGATATCAATGAAGTAAGTGAGTTTGGGAGCATCACTTTGTGCAGTTATTCCATTATCTTATGAACTACCTTAAATATCACTTGAAGTCTTATAAATAACTTCCTCAGTATCATTAGAGAAGTGAAACTACATTAATTGTTGGGTGCCTAATTCCTAATATCTACTCTTTTGTTTTCCTTTCTTAGGGAAAAGAAACTGTGACTTACATAGTGGCCTTGACATGAGTTATTCATCTCCAATTTATCCTTATTTTCATTCACCTAATAAGAATGTATAGGATATTTTTATTGAAAATAGATTTCTTTCATACAAAGATTCTAGTTATTGCTCCCATCCTTAAACTCATAGATTCTTTCAAACTCCCCATCCAACAAGATCTACATTCTCACTTATTCTTGCACACATTAGAAAACAAACAGCAATCTAAAAATAAATAAAATAATAATAATAAACTGAGATAAAATAAAGACAAGCAAACCTTAATAGAACAAAATAAACAAATTAAACAAACAAACAAAAATAGAGCCAAAGAACAAAAGAACTATGTATAGACATAGCAATACACATTGGCAGGCACCTAAATCCCCTAAAAACACAAAATTAGAAAGCAATATAAATAATACAAGACCTGTAAGTAAGGAATAAAAGGGAAAATGATGTCCAGACAAGGTATTATGAGACAAAAAATGAAAAAGAAAGAAAGAAGGGAGGGAGAGAGGGAGAGGGAAGAAAGAGAGAGAGAGAGAGAGAGAGAGAGAGAGAGAGAGAGAGAGAGAGAGATAGAGACAGAGAGAGACAGAGAGACAGAGAGACAGAGAGACAGGGAGACAGAGAGACAGAGAGAATGAAAGGGAAACAAACAAAAGCCCTCCAGAAATACCTTTTAGCTTAGATCATTTGTGTCAGTTATCTGGTGCTGGGTATGAGACCTACCTGACCTTGCCTTAAGAGTGGATTGTATACTCAGTGAGATACCATCAGAGAAAACACATTTTTCATTTGTCAGTGGTTATTAATTGCAGAGAGCTTCAGGGTTAGGGATGTTGTCACTCAGCACTAGACCACCATCAGATATGTCTGGGTTCTGCACATGGTTCCACAGTTTTTGTGATTTCATATGCACATCTGTCTTCTGTTTAGACCTTCTTTCTTTGGTGTTCTCCATCCCCTCTGACTCTTACAATATCTTTGCCCCATCTTCTGCAGGGTTCTCTGAGCCACAAGCAAGGAATTTGTCGGACACATCCCATTTAGGATTGAGTGTTCTGAGGTATCTCACTCTCTGCACATTTCCCTTATACTTATATTAATGCTCATCTACTATAGGTGGAAGCTTCTCTGATGGCTAAGACTGTGATCTATGAGTATAGGAGAATGTTGTTAGGAGTCACTTTGTTGCATTGTTCCTTTAGCAGGACATAAATTTATTTGATTTGTCTCAAGGTCCCTGTCCAGTGTCAGGTGTTTGGCAACCCAAGCAGAATTGGGGATGGGTTCAATCTCATGAGCTCCATGAACTCTATGGTTGCAGCCTTTGTGTAGGCACCAGCTTGATTTCTTTATACTCTGTGAGTTAAGTAGTTTTTGTCTCCAGCAGTAGGGTCTCACTATTAGTTTTCAGAAAGAAAGCAATATCCTTGGGAAAAGACTAGGACAGTTGGGAGTTCTGATGGGGCACCATTGGTAAACATTTTTTTTTTGTTTTGGTTGTAACCCATTTTTGGAACTAGAAGCTTCTTTTGAAGCAAGAGATATCCAGTTAGAAATCTGGAAATAAACATCTTATTATTTGGTGTTTCCACTGAAATCACCTTCACACATGTATATATTTTCAGAGCACTCTACACTGTTAAGTTTCCACACACACAATAAATAGACCTTAGTTTTTACTGCTTTACCCTATAATCTGTCCCTCCCACTCTGCACTCCTGTCTGTAGTCCTCCCCTAGTCTTGCCCCTATCAATGCCTCCATGCATAAACATTAGGCTGGAACCTTGCTTATCTCCTGCACAAGCTGAGAAATCCCAACCCTGCTTACTTGGAAAAAACTCAGGCCTAAAATGTCATCATTCCTCATTTACCTGTTTCCAGCAATTCACCCAAGAATGCTCGGACAGGGACCCAGCTTTCGACCATATATACGGACTCAATGCTAGCTCCTAGCTGACAAGCCTTCACCTTTGCCTAAACTCTATAAAATCCTGGATGTGTGACTTCACTCACCTCCATCCGTGAGATAGGTAATTCCATCCAAGAGCTCCCTCCTAATAAACCTGCCTTTACCTAATTTTAATCTAGTTGAATCTGTTTTATATCTGTTTCAACAATGGAGAAAAATGTCTATCAATAATTATCCTATTTCTGCTTCATGTGGTTATCCGACCCTCCCCATAGCCCTTACTCTATAGTTAACCTCTATGGTTATGTGGATTGGAGCTTACTTATCAAAGACTTAACAGCTAACATCCTGAGATATTAATTAATTGTTAATATTGTTTCTTTTTCTTTTTCTCATGGGTATTAAACTGGCTCCTTGTATATTTTCAATTTCCACTGCTTATGAGAGCCATTATCAGCTTGGCCTGTGCCACAATGGTGCTAAGCCTGGCTCACATATCAATGTTTACTACTGTAAGCCATCTGAGCTCTTACACAGTGAACAGTCCAACCTGGAAACTCACATCTAAGAACGCTGTTGTTCAGAACTTTTAGAAGTTACGCACTGACAGTTTAATGTGCTATGGATGACCCTCCTCATTTGTCTTTGTGATCTTTGTTGTTCCCATTCTATTTTTACATATGGCTTTTTCCTATCAACATTTTGTGGTTACCGTTGGTGTTTTCTCTCTTGTCTCTTTTTTTCCACAACTATTTTTGCTTACCTAATATCCAGTTTATTTTTTATTATAATCTGTTTTGATTTATATCTCTGCCTAGGCCATCTGGAATAAGGATTGACCTATGCACTCAAAATTATTATACTATCAACATCCATCTAATGTGTTTGCATATTGGTCAATATATTCTGAACTCTTTTTGTATCAACTGTTATTAATTTCCTGTGCCATGATGTGTCATGCATATACTTTTACATTATGCATAGGTTAGCTACTTCATGAATATTTTGAAAGAGTGAATAAATTTTCAATAAATAGAAAAAGAATCATGCTAGTCATCCTTTTCCAATTAGTTATATATCAGTAAATCTAAATTAGACTTAAATCACATTGCAATATCTTTATGAGCATCATTTTGGGATTTTTTTAAAACATTTTTTCAGCTGTAAGTGAATATCTGTGATTATTGGAAATGAATTTGCTACATCTGTGAGATCGCATACCTAGTATAGATTTCTTCTATAAGGAGACTAAATAAAGGTGATCCAATAATTTCATCCTAGGTGGTATTGTTATATGGAGATAGTTTGTAAAATGCTTCTAAGGAAGACAGTCTCAGAGGGAAGGTGATCTCAGAAAACCTTTATGCTTTCTCTTAAGAATTACCATTTCCTTTAAGCATCAATCTACAACTCCAATTGATTTGACACCTTTATATTGTTATTTACTTTTTAAAACATCACACTTAAGTAGTGTGTCTTATTACAAAATTTCCTTACATATTTGTTCATCTTTATCCACAGTAGCTGACCATCTCCATTTATGTCTTATTAAACAAGAGGTGTAAATTCTGATTCCTGAGATAAACACTTTTAACCACTTTGTATAAATATGTAGAAAGCTCATTTGAGAAGAGGAGAGGGTTGGGTTCTCTTTCTAAACTACCATCTTTAGGTAGACTCTGGAGTGGTATGAGCAAACTGAGATTGAATATACAAATTCAATTTTCAGATACACACTGACTAGAAAGTAGAGTGGCCAGAAGTGTTAACCTAAGAGGGGATTCAGAGATCAAGGAAATGAAACTTTTGTCCAAGATATTCAGAAAGATGTGATTGAGGAGGATAAACAGGAGGAAGTGTCTAGGAAAACAGTCACAAGAAGCAGCATGTGGACAGTGGGAAAGTGTTCTGTCTCCACCAATTTGGAAGACTGAAGGCAGAAGGCTCAAGCTACGCTAGTTATTGTGAATTAGGAAGATTTACTGCCAGTTAAAATCTCTTGGGGATACTAGGGCTCAGTCTGATGGTTGGCTGCAAACATCCAACTCTGTATTGGGAACGGTCTGGTAGAGACTCTCAGGAGACATCTATATTAGGCTCCTGTCAGCAGGCCCATCTTAGCATCAGCAATAGTGCTTGGGTTTGGTGGCTGCATATGGGATGGATCCAAAGGTGCAGCAGTCTCTGGAAGGCCTTTCCTTCAGTCTCTGCTCCAATTTTTGTCCCTGTATTTCCTTTAGACAAGAGCAATTCTGGGTTAATATTTTGATATGGGTAGGTAGCCACATCCCATAACTCGGCACCCTGCCTAACATCTGGATATGGTCTCTACAGGTTCTCTTTCCCCTTTGTTGGGTATTTTACTTAATGTCATTACTGTTGGGTGCTGGGAGGCTCTCGCTTCCCTGGCATCTGGGACTTTACAGTGGCTACCACCACTTCCCTATTTCCCATTGCTAAACACTTCTGTTCAATTTCCTGACCCTTTATATATCTCCCCTGTCTCTTCCCACACCCGATGCTATCCTTTCCCTCTTCCCCCCTCCCTTTTTTCTTCTTCCCAAGTCCCTCCCACCAATGGAAGAGTTAGGGGAAGGACTTAAGGAGCTGAAGGGGTTTATTAGCTTATATGAAGAACAATATTAATGAACCAGATCCCCCAGAGATCCCAGGAACTAAACCACAAACCAAAGAATACACATGTAGGGACCCATGGCTCTAGCTGCATATGTAACAAGAATGGCCTTATTTGCCATTAATTGGAGGGGTGCCCTTGGTCCTCTGAAGGCTTTATTTGCTAGCATAAGGGAATGCTAGGGCAATGAGGCTAGAGTGCCAGTGTAGTTGTGGGATAGATATGGGAACACCCTCATAGAACACCTCATAGGGGAAAGTAGGGAGTTGAAATCTCCTACTATTATTGTGTGAGGTACAATGTATTATTTGAGCTTTAGTAAGGTTTCTTTTATGAATGTAGGTGTCCTTGCATTTGGAGCATAGATATTTAGGATTGAGAGATCATCTTGGAGGATTTTTGATTTGATGAATGTGAAATGTCCTTCCATATCTTTTCTGATGACTTTTGATTGAAAGTCAATTTTATTCAATATTAGAATGGCAACTCCAGCTTATTTTTCAGGCCATTTGCTTGGTAAGTTGTTTTCCAGCCATTTACTCTGAGGTAGTGTCTGTCTTTGTCTCTGATGTGTGTTTCCTATGGGCAGCAAAATGCTGTGTCCTCTTTCCATATCCAGTCTGTTAGTCTATATCTTTTTACTGGGGAATTGATTCCATTGATGTTGAGAGATATTAAAGAATAGTGATTGTCGCTTCCTGTTATTTTCGTTGTTAGAGGTAGAATTATGTTTGTGTGTCTTTCTTTTGGTTTCATTGCAAGGAGATCATATTCTTGCTTTCTGAACAGCATAGTTTCTCTCCTTCTGTTAGAGTTTTCCATCTATTATCCTTTGTCGGGCTGGATTTGTAGAAAGATATTGTGTAAATTTGTTTTTGTCGTGTAATATCTTGATTTCTCCATCTATGTTAATTGGGAGTTTTGCTGGATATAGTATCTTGGGCTGGTATTTGTGTTCTCTTAGGATCAGTATGACATCTGTGCAGGATCTTCTGGCTTCATAGTCTCTGGTGAGAAGTTTGATGTAATTATTATAGGTCTGACTTTATATGTCACTTGACCTTTGCCCCTTACTGCTTTTTATATTCTTTCTTTGTTTTGTGCTTTTGGTGTTTTAACTATTATGTAACCAGAAGAATTTTTTCTTGTGGTCCAATTTATTTGGAGTCCTGTAGGCTTCTTTTATGTTCATGGGCATCTCTATCTGTATAATTTTGTCTAATATATTTACTGGCCCTTACGTTGGGAGTCTTCACTCTCTTCTATACCTATTGTCTGTAGGTTTGATCTTCTCATTGTGTCCTAGATTTCCTGGATGTTGGGCTAGGACCTTTTTGCATTTTACATTATCGTTGACAGTTGTTTCGATGATTTCTATGGTATCTTCTGCCCCTGAGATTCTTTCTTCTATCTCTTGTATTGTGTTGGTGAGGCTTGTATCTGTGACTCCTGGTCTCTTGCCTAGGATTTCTATCTCCAGGGTTGTCTCCCTTTGTGCTTTCTTTATTGCTTCTATTTCCATTTTTAAATCCTGGATGCTTTTGTTCAATTCCTTCACCTCTTTGGTTGTGTTTTCCTGTAATTCTTTCAGGGATTTTTGCATTTCCTCTTTAAGGGCTTCTACTTGGCGCTGAAGAGATGGCTCGGTGGTTAAGAGCACTTGACTGCTCTTTAAAGGTCCTGAGTTCAATTCCCAGAAATCACATGGTGGCTCACAACCATCTGTAATGGGATCTGAAGACAGCAACAGTATACTCAAATACATTAAATAAATAAGTAAATAAATATTCATTTAAAAAGGGGGGGTCTTCTACTTGTTTACTTGTGTTGTCCTGAATTTCTTTAAGGGGTTTATTTATGTCCTTCTTAAATTCCTCCATCATTATCATAAAACATGATTTTAAATCTAAATCTTGCTTATCAGGTGTGTTTGGATATCCCAAATCAAAGCAACCCTGAGAATCCTCCTCACACTAGTGAGAATGGCTAAGATTAAAAACTCAGGTTACAGCAGATGCTGGTGAGGATGTGGACAAAGAGGAACACTCCTCCATTGTTGGTGGGACTGCAAACTGGTACAACTTTCTGGAAATCAGTCTGTAGGTTCCTCAGAAAATTGGACTTTCTACTACCTGAGGACCTAGCTATACCTCTCCTGGGAATATATCCAAAAGATGATCCAACATACAACAAAGACACATGCTCCACTATGTTCATAGCAGCCTTATTTATAATAGCCAGAAGCTGGAAAGAGCCCAAATGTACTTCAAAGAGGAATGGATTCAAAAAATGTGGTCATCTAAAAAACGGAGTACTACACAGCTATCAAAAACAATGACTTCATGAAATTCATAGGCAAATGGATGGAACTAGAAAATATCATCCTGAGTGAGGTAACCCAATCACAGAAAAACACTCTTGGAATGCACTCATTGATAAGTGGATATTAGCCCAAAAGCTCGAATTACCCAAGATGCAATTCACAGACCACAGGAAAACAATGACCAAAATGCGAATGTGCCCACTCCTTTTTAAGAGGGAGAACAAAAATATCCGTAGGAGGGGATATGGAGGCAAATTTAGAGCAGAGACTGAAGGAATGGCCATTTGGAGCCTGCCCCACATGTGATATACATATACATATACATATACATATACATATACATATACATATACATATACACATAGACACACACTACACACACACACACACACACACACACACATATATATATATATATATATATATGCAGCCACCATGCTGAAAGGGACCAGATATAGATCTCTCCTGAGAGACACACCCAGAGCATGTCAAATACAGAGGTCAATGCTAGCAGTAAACCACTGAACTGAGTACAGGATTGGCTTTGGGGGGATTAGAGGAAGGATTGAAAGAGCTGAAGGGGCATGCAACCCCATAAGATGCCAACAATTCCAAACAACCAGAGCTTCCAGGGAATAAACCACTACCCAAAGACTCTACATGGATTGATCCAGGTCTCCAACTGCATATGTAGCAGAAAATAGCCTTGTTGGGGCACCAGTGGAAGGGGGAAGTCCTTCATCCTGCCAAGGTCAGATCCCCAGTGCAGGGGAATGTTGGAGGAATGGGAGTAAGGGGGTGGATACGGGGGAACACCCATATGGGGGAGGGGGTCTTATATACAGGAAACTGAGAAAGGGGATTATATTTGAAATTTAAAAAAGAAATATATATAATAATTTTTTTTTAAAAAAATAAGCAGGGGGAGTGGGGAGGGGAGGAGAAGGGGATAGGGCAGCTGCAAGATAAACCCAGAAGGGGGATTACATTTGAAATATAAATAAATTAAATGACCAATAAAAATTCTTAAAAATATCTTGGAGAATTGAAATATATTTAGTAGGCACTCTGGACTCAAATAGATGGTGATAGCGTAGAAGTAATGGGGGACAAAATAGGTAGGGGATGTGTCAATTTATTCGATGTGTTCAGATGAGAATCTTATAATACCATGTTTGGAGATCTGTGTTTCTATGTGTTGCTTAGTATAAATAAATGCTCACCATAAAAATGAAGTTTTTAAGTAGCATCATTTCTTCTGACATGTATATTTTCAAATATGTTGTTTACTATTACTTTAGATTAGGATAAAATACAAATTATTTTAGGTGCCAAGTTTAATATAACAAGAGGTAATCCAGAATGTAGCTAGCTCTCCATCACTTTTTCTTATAAAAATGTGTTAAGTAATTAGTCTGAAACAATTTTTCTATTGCTAAAATAAATGTTAAAATGTGTTTCAAATATGTTCCAAGTTAAAAGCATTATTTAAAACAAAATCAAAAAGGTAGAAAATTGAAAATAGACTAAATAAAAACATGAATTATATTTTTAAAGTTTATTTTTATTTTATATATACAATAGTTTTGACTACATAAATAAATGTACCATGTGCAGTTTCTTAAAGAAGCAGAGAAGGAAATTAGAATCACTGTAACTGGAATTATAGACAGATACCATGTGGGTTCTTTGAAGAAAACCTGGGTTTTCTGCAAAACCAATCAGTGTTTGTAAATTGTTTGTTTCTTAATTCCACATATAACACACACACACACACACACACACACACACACACACACAGACACACACACACGTTATATTTTAAGCATACTTTATATATATGTTATATTTTAAGCATACTTTATATATATGTTATATTTTAAGCATACTTTATGATATTAATTAAGAACAGGATGTACATTAAATTGAGTAATTGAGTATGAATTATAGTAAATAAAAATAATAGTTAGCTTCAATAATCTATACTTGGATCTTGTTTCATGTTTACAAAATGACGAAGATAAACTATTTATTTTTAGCACATGCATATAGGATGAAATTCTATTGAAGATGTGAGTGTATATTTGAATATCTGTCTTCATAATCTGCCTACATTAGTTTCTACTTTGTTCTGAGGTGATATATGAGAAACGATGTGTAAAACCTTTATGCTCTCAGAGTAAGGAGAGCAGAGAAAGGGTCTGGAAAGGGTCTAGAAGTGATAGCACAGTGATTATAAAGTGAGAGGCCAATGGGAAAGTGATTTGAGCTATTGGAAATAAGGTCCTTTTTCTTAGAATTCTAGTAATGATAACTAAAGATTTCTTGTGTTTCATAGGTAAAATGACCAACCAAGAGAGAATTCAATTTAAAGTGTTAAGTGTACTTACATTATGGTCTTGCATATTAACTCACTATATCCTTTTTGTTATGTTTCATTATTTTCAGCATTTAAATGGGTTCAGAGACTTTACAGCAAGCCATCTTCCAAATGACATTTAACAGCCCCTGAAAACCCTTGTACACACAATTGTTCTGTTAGGAAAAAAATCACACATGCTGAATTGGTTAGTGATCCTTTTAGAGGTGCTTTTCAGAAGCATTAACACATCAAAGGCAGAACAGTGCCTATTCAAAGAATGAAGTCTCTTTATGAAACTATTCATGCTCCAAAATTCTTAATACACAAAAGGCTTTAAGAGTCTGGCTGAGAACAATGATCCAGTAAGTCTAATTGCCTGAAAAATTAGGTACCTGACTTGGCTTAATTCTGAACAAGGTCAGATTGGTACATTCTTCAATAAAAGATTACATTCTGAGGCAGATATCTAAGTGGTCAAGCATGTAAACAAGCCAAGAAGATTTGAATTAGAGTAAATTCATGATTAATAAACACAAAGGAGGCAGGTTGTTGTGTGATGTGTTGAGCTATGCGTTCAAAACAATGGGGCTTCATACTCAGAAAATGGAGACCAGCAATGAGGTCAGAAAGGTCTTTTATCTTGAAGTAAGAACTAGAATAGGTTTCTAATTTTGAAGATAGAAAATTCTGCTAGCGTACAGTCAAAGCAGGATATAAAGCTTTTCATAAATCTGATACCATGAAAATGAGAAAATATTCTTCAAATGCCATAATATCCTAAGGGTAGTCACTAAAAGGATAGATTTGACCTATGAGACAACATTTATATTATCATATTTATATTAATTTTATTAAAATGATTAATATAAGGGAAAATCCATGAGATATTAGTTTGAATACTAAAACAACTGATTGGAAATCCTGAATAATATGATACTACTCACTTCTATAACTCCTGAGGCTTCATGTCAACATATTGAAACATTTAATAACTCCAGTGTTTGTATTCTACCTTGCCTTTGAGAAGCTGACACTACCTGAAGCTCTCTGCACACTTTCAAATGTCAGGCCACAGTGTGTGATGGTTCATGCTTTTATTCGCTTACTTTTCCTGCTAAATGTCAGCCTTTCTCTTGAGGTCTTCCTATCTGAAGGGATAACTATATGTATCTTTGAAGTTCTCACTCTCTCCAAATTAGCTAACTCTTCCATGGAGAAATGGCTCAGCGGTTAAGAGCACTGACAGCTCTTCCAGAGCTGCTGAGTTCAATTCCCAGCAACCACATGGTGGCTCAGACCCATCTGTAATGGGATCTGATGCCCTCTTCTGGGTGTGTCTAAAGATAGCACAGTATATTCATACCCACGAAATAAATAATTCTTTAAAAGCATCAAACATGAGCTAGTTGCTCCATGCCTTTACTAACCTCAACAATCTTGAGGGACTTATATCCACCTCAGGAATAGAGTTACTCAAGGCCAGTATGTGTATCATTGGAGCCATGCAGCTGCTTTCAAAATAACATGATATATTTTTAAGACTTTTCCAACCAAATCCCTTTTTTCTTACTACCCTTCATCTAAAGAAAAAAGTGCAGATAGAGATCCAGAATGGAACAAGAGAGGAGCTGGCCATATTCAGGGAATGGGCTCTATTCAATGCAGTGTATATCTTCTACTGTCTTCTCAGCTTCAGCAGGTGGTCAGAGCAGTCCCTGGGGGATGTTTTCTTACAGTTCTCAGAACAATAACTTCGAGGCTCTATTCCCTGCCTCTTATGGAAAAAAATTAATCTTTCTTTTTTTTCTATGCGTGGATTAGGCTTTACCAAATGTGGCTGAAAAGTCAGTGTATTCATCAATATTTCTCTGTGTTATCAAAGAACTCTCTTAGATTATTCAAACTTTCAACAAAAGTATTGATTCTGAAGGTAAAATACCACAAGAAGTCTTGGACCACTGACTTTAGTCAAACTATAACAAAAACACAACCCATAGAGTTAAGTAAAAATATTTGAAGTCTGGTAAACTCTGAAAATCATAATCTTAGATCACATGCTTCCTAAATATCATGAAGTTAAGTAAATGAAGATTGTTGTGGGAGAAGGAATTCATGTGGTTTTTATCTTCTTTGGAAAATAAAACTATCAAGAGAGAAAGCTCTTTCATAAATATATTTAGCAAGTCAAATCAAGCAGTTCTTACACAGATTGGAGTAACTTTCTAAGAGGCATTATCAGGTATCCCCCTGATTATTCAGTTTGCCTAATCTATGTTTTAGGGCATTTTCTTCAGTGATCCTGTAGAAACCTAGGGATTGTATATCAATAAGAGAATGAAAATTGTTATAATTATGCCAAGGGTTTGGGGGGACAGATATATTGTGTACATGTGATAGTGTACATGGGTAGGAAAATGCCTTGTAGTGCCTTGTGGCAGTCTTACATATAAAACATATTGGATATTTTATTTATTTATTTATTTCAAATGTTATCCTCTTTCCTGATTTCCCCCAAGTAAACCCCTATTTCATCTCCCCTCCCTCTGTTTCTATGAGGGTACTCCCTCACACACCCATCTACTCCTGCCTCCCTGCTCTGGCATTCTTCTACATTGGGACATCCTGCACTCACTGGACCAAGGGCCTCTCCTCCCATTGATGTCCAATAAGGCCATCCTCTGCTACATACTTGGGTGGAGCCATGGGTCCATCCATGTATACTCTTTGGTTGGTGGTTTAGCCCTTGGGATCTTTGTGAATTCTGGTTGGTTTATATTGTTGTTTCTCCTATGGAGTTGCAACACCTTCAGCTCCTTCAGTCCTTTCTCTAACTCCTCCATTGGGGAGCCTGTGCTCAGTACAATAGTTGGCTGCAAGCATCTGCCTCTGTATTTGTCAGGCTCTGGCAGAACCTTTCATGAGACAGATACATCAGGCTCCTGTCAGCAAGAACTTCATGGCACCCACATTAGTATCTGGGTTTGGTGTCTGTATATGGAATGATTGCCCAGGTCAGGCAGTTCCTGGATGGCCTTTCCTTCAGTCACTGATCCACAATTTGTCTTCTTATTTACTCCCTTGAGTGTTTTGTCCCCCCTTCTAAGAAGAACTGAACCATCCACACTTTTGATCTTCTTCTTGAGCTTCATGTGACCTGTGATTGTATCTTGGGCATTCTGAAGTTGTGGGTTAATAATCACTTATCAGTGAGTTCATACCATGTGTATTTTTTTTTGGATTGGGTTACCTCACTCAGGATGATATTTTCTAATTCCATCCATTTGCCTAAGAATTTCATGAAGTAGTTGTTTTTAAGAGCTGATTGTGCAAATGTATGACATTTTCTGTATCCATACTTCTGTTTAAGGACATCTGGGTCCTTTACAGCTCTGGCAATTATAAATAAGGCTGCTATGAACATAGGTGACCATGTGTTCTTGTTATATATTGTAGCATCTTTTGGTTATATGCCCAGAAGTGGTATAGATGGGTCCTTTGGTAGTATTATATGCAATTTTTTGAGGAACCATCAGAATGATTTCCAGAGTGGATGTACTATCTTGCAATCCCACCGACAATGAAAGGGTTCCTCTTTCTCCACATCCTCGCCAGCATCTACTGTCATTTTGATCTTAGTCATTCTGAATGTTGTGAGGTGGAATCTCAGGGTTGTTTTGATTTGCATTTCGCTGTTGACTAAGGATTTTGAACATTTTTAAAGTCCTTTCTCAGCCATTTGATATTCCTCAGTTGAGGATTCTTTGTTTTAGCTCTGCATCACATTTTTAAAATAGGAACTTGGTTCTCTGAAGTCTAACTTCCTGAGTTCTTTGTATATATTGGACATTAGCCCTGTTGGAAAGATCAGGAATTCAAGGCCCATACTAAAACATAGTCAAAGCAATATGCAACAAACCGGTAGCCAAAATCAAACTAAAAAGAGAGAAACTTGAAGCAATTCCACTAAAATCAGAGACTAGATAAGGCTGCCTACTCTCTCCCTATAGATTAAATACAGGTAGGAAGAAGTTCTAACCTGAGCAATCAGACTACAACAGGAACAATAGGAAGTGAAAGGGATACAAATTGGAAAGGAAGAAGTCAAAATATCAGTACTTGCAGATGATATGATAGTATACTTTAGTGACCCCAGGAATTCTACTTGAGGATCTCTAAACCTGATAAACAACTTCAGCAAAGTGGTTAGATATAAAATTAACTCAACGAAATCAGTATCCTTTCTCTACTCAAAGGATAAACAGGATGAGAAAGAAATTAGGGAAATTACACCTTTCAAAATAATCACAAATAATGTGAAATACCTTCGTGTGACTCTAGCCAAGCAAGTGCAAGATCTGTATGACAAGAGCTTCAAGTCTTGGAAGAAAGAAATTAATATGAGAAAATATCTCAGAAAATGAAAAGATCTCACATGCTCATGGATTGGCAGAATTAATATAGTAAAAATGGCCATCTTGTTGAAAGCAATCTACAGATTCAATGCAATCCCCATCAAAATTCCAACTCAATTTTTTATAGACTTAGAACAATTTGCGAATTCATCTGGAGTAACAGGAAACCCAGGATAGCGAAACTTATTCTCAACAATAGAACTTGGGGAATCAAGATCCCTGGTCTCAAGCTGCATTACACAACAATTGTGATAAAAAAACTGCCTTTTGATTGTGAAACCCTAAAAGGGCCATATGGCAATCAGGCACAATACAGACAAAGGTGCACACACGGTTTTCCAGATGATCTCACATCACACTCGCTCTTCAAACTGCTTAATTCATCTCATGATCATGTGGGTTAAGAGATTTTGCTACTCCAGGGTTAAATGTATATCTCGGTATTGAGAATGATTTCCTTATCTGGCATCAACAGGAGGGGAGACCCTTGCTCCTCTGAAGACTTGATGCCCCAGTGTAGGGGAATGCTAAGGTAGTGAGACTGGAGTGAGTAGGTGGGTGGCAGAGCACCCTCACAGAAACAGGAAGGTTTGAGGAACAGGTAGGAAGTCTGTGGAGGGGAAACAGGGAAGGGGATGATATTTGAAATGTAAATAAATAATATAACCTATTAAAAACAGAAAAAACAAAAGATAATGAGTCTTTCAATGAAGGTAAAGGAAAGCAATTTTTACACCCACAGGAAAAGAAATTTGGGTTGACTGTAGACCTTCTCTGTCTTAGCATGTTTCTCACTTCTATCTGCCTTCTAAAAGAATCAGAGAAAGAACTGGAAGAGCTTGCAGGGGCTCGAGACCCCATATGTACAACAATGCCAAGCAACCAGAGCTTCCAGGGACTAAGCCACTACCTAAAAACTATACATGGACTGACCCTGGACTCTGTCCTCATAGGTAGCAATGAATATCCTAGTAGGAGCACCAGTGGAAGGGGAAGCCCTGGGTCCTGCTAAGACTGAACCCCCAGTGAACTAGATTGTTGGGGGGAGGGCGGCAATGGGGGGAGGGTTGGGAGGGGAACACCCATAAAGAAGGGGAGGGGGAGGGATTAAGGGGATGTTTGCCTGGAAACCGGGAAAGGGAATAGCACTCGAAATGTATATAAGAAATACTCAAGTTATTATTATTATTAATAATAATAATAATAATAATAATAAAAGATATGGTAAAGGAACACATTTCCACAAAAAGTGATTTTGTCCATGTAAAAGTATAAAATGATCCTGTAAAATTTAGGGAAAATGATTGATAAATGAGATGCTGAGAGGTACGTGGGTATGCCATTAGCCTTTTTTAATTCATTATGAGCTCTTATAACAATATATCTGAGACATGATGATTCATTAAGAGCAGAAAGCATTTTATCACAATTAAGGAGTCTGAGAAGTTCTACATGAAAATTAGAGGGCCTTGAGAGATGACTCAGAGTCTCTTGCAAATGAACCAAATTTTTTTCAAAGTACCAGGATAATGAAGCTTATAACATCCCGTAACAACAGCTGTATAAGATCCAGCACCGTTTTTGGGACTCATGGACACCTAAACTCCACTATAGAAACACACACACACACACACACACACACACACACACACACACACACACACACACACACACGCACGAACACACTTCCTTTAGGGCCCAATCAACTCAGAGAGCTACATCTCTTCATATGTTCCCCTTTAAAGCAGTTGAGATTTAGAAGAAACACATTTAAATTTTTGTATTAAGTCTTGTTAAAGGAAAGGATTAAAGGATTTATAAACAGAAAAATGACTAAAATCTAGAATAGGTTATGACTTAACAGGATAACTGGCTATGCACATATCACCAAATGTGCATAATGGAAGAGAAATTTAATTTAGCTAATTAGACTAACTAAAAATAAATGTGATATTCTGCAACTAATGTTACATTATATATTCAAAACATTTGTTGATTTTAAGCTAAAGACCTTTCAGAAAGGGCTGGAGAGGTAGCTCAGCAAATAAGAGACATTTTATTCTTGAGGCACAATTAAGTGTGAAACTGGTTTCACAATTTAGATTCCACATGTTTTCATAATGTTCTGAACTGAAGTGTAGGATAATTGAAAAGTATTTAAAATCACTCTTACAGCACTGTTAGTATTGTTTTTATGGTGAAAAATTTACAAGCGAACTGTTAGCAATATTTACAAGCAACAATGTACATAGTCACTGCTCCAGATTCTAATAGTTTAATGAGTTTATAAATTAATAATTTTAGCTTATTAACTCTTAGGTTCTACTTATTGATTTACATAATAATACAAACCAGTATAAAGTTGCAATTTATAGAAAATATGAGTAGATCATAACATTTTAAAATACATCCTGGTACCTATCTCAATATGAGAAAATCAAAATGAGACTAAGCACGATGTCACTCCAGAAATTAATACAAAGGCTGAGAGTAAGAGGAGTCAAGTGTTTATTTTATAAAAAGCTTACTTAATAATTAACTCATTTTATAATTAACATAAGACATTTATTATTCATAATTTATGAATATTTCTTAATTGACTTATAAACTTTTGGTTACATCAGAATACAGTCATTGGTAAATAGCTTTTATTAAAAAATATTATACAATTCAAGAAAATGCATGGATTACTTAAGAAAATTCTTAAACAATATGAAGTATCTGCTGATATTCACTACTAATTATTATATAAAGTTAACTCAAGAAACCCTAAAATAGTAAATATGTTAAAATTATCACCTACTGATGGCAACTGATCCATACTTAAAATTAATGTCACATTTTAGGTATTAAGTAAAACATTTATTTTTTAATATTTCATCTAGTTTGTGTAATAACTTTGTATATATGAATTTAACAAAACCAGACATTTAAATCCTCTTATTATCTGAAATATAGCCAAACTTTCTTATATATGGAGTAATAAGATAGTGATTAAAAACCATTAAAACTGATTAAAAATCAGCGGGTAGATATCTTATAAATTGGAAAAATGAATAATTAGCTGGCCTGGGGAATTTGGACATTGTTTTTTGTGTTTTACTGTGATTTAATTGATAACTTAAACTTTCAGATTCTTACACTTATTCTCTATCATTATTTTTCTATTTTTATTCTTTCTCGGTCTAATCTAGTGGTTATTTTATCCCATAAATTACATGGAAACTTTGAAAACTCAAATTAATCTTCAAGAAATATATCATACATGACTTCAGATATTAGTTATGTCCCAGTATCGGTGAATAATGAAACCCCAGACTCAGATAATTTACAAAAACCAAAAACGTTTATTCAGCTGACTTTCTTGCATACAGGATTCTCCCTATTCAGAAATGGAGACCTCTGGTGGACTCAGAGGGGCCAGCTTTAATTTTCTGTTGGGGAAATTCCAGGATTGCTTAGTTCTAGCTCTAGGGGTCTGACTGATTTTATAATTGGTTAGGCTCTAGAGACTTCCTGACTTTGCTTACTCATTTTAGGTACGTATTCTTACTTCAGGACTAATACAAGGTAAAAGCACCTTGCGGATTGGCTACCCACAGCTGTGGTCGGCTGACCACATATTCCTGGATCCCGTTCTTCATTTCGGGGAAACAGAAACTTAGACCTAGTTTCTCAAACTGCCAGTTTGTTGCCGGAGTCAGCCTGGCTCTGTCTAAGTCCTCTCAAATGCTAGTGCTTAGTCACTGTGGAAGGTGCTCCCTGGAGTATGAAGACTCTCATTCATTCAACTAACTCGGCAAATAATATATCACAAGTATGTTCTGCTCATTTAATATAGATAATTCCTTAGTCCTAAATGTGTCACATGGACCATCAAGAAGTTTCATCAAAATTCAATTATGCAAAGTCTGTGTCTACATCGATTTTATTTTAAAATTAATAAATGTTTATATATATATATTATTGAGGAACAAAAATTAAATTAACTTCACCTCTGGACTCCTAATAATTCACTGTGGGGCAGTGGACCATACCAAAAGATAGTAGCAAAGTTCGAGAGCCTAAAAAGTTGCTTAATTGAGAATGGTAAGAGTTAGAACTAGCTCCCGGACCTGGTTTCTCTCTTGGAGTACATGACCACGACACCCCCCTAAGAGGACCATGACAACTGCTTACATAGCATAAAACCCTTGAGTTCTCCATGCCAATGAGGTTATTTAAATAGGTCCTTGGTGTTTAACCAATGAACTTCCCTTCCTGGGCATCTCTTCCGGCAAAAAGGATTTAAACTGTTTCACCCTGAGTAAGTTTTATGCATTCTCATCCATTATGAATAAAAAAGTTTGAACAAGCAAAAAAAAAAAAAAACCTCTCTCCTTCATCAAGGTCTTCCAGGGGTGGTGGGAGGCCTTACTAGAAAATCTTTCATAGATGGTCCCTCTTCTGTCTCCTTCATACTTCTAGCAATCATTTTAAGCCCAGCCCGAATTAGCCCTGTTCCCAGTTCCTCATGGTTCTCACCAGCATTTAGGTACACAGGAGTTTGAGAACCACAGGATCCATCCCAGATCACCCTGTTTCTCACCTGGAAGAACGTAGTTTGGGACCCCTGTTTTAGACTGCATTCTGCCTTCCCTGAGTGATGTTAAATCCCTGTTGTCCTACCCCTGGGTTTAGCCTCCTCTAGGGGCAGGCATCGCACAAGCACAGCATAACAGCTGCCAGGCAGAAACTCTGACAAACAACTTGGTACTATTTTCTATCTATTTAGTTTAGGCTCTAAACTGCTGTAATCATTAGCACAAATATATACAGTTCTTTGCATTTAGTGAAATGGAGAAATAAGGTATAATATACGTTTAATACAATATTTATAATTCATACTTACTAAGATCTGTAGAATTCTGTGTGAAAAGACTTTATCAAATTAGCATAACATAGAACATAAAATTTAACTATACTGACAAAGTAGACATTGTGAGAAGCTTTTAACGTTTCAACAAAATCTGGACCATTTCCCCAACTCCAATTTTATTGTTTTAATTACTGTGCCATTGTTGTGCAAATGCCATCACTAATGAGCATAGCAACATAATGTACAAACATTCTCACTTTTTCGGTAAGTATAAACTTATTTAAAAATAATGGGACTGATAAAATTGCTTAGTGGATAAAGTTCTTTTTGTACAAGTATGAGGATCTGAAACCAGTTGAAAGCCTGGCATGGAGGACGACCCATTTATACAACCAGCTATGGGTAAGAGGATGTGGGACCTGCTGAAAGATGACTTGCCAGGCAATGTATTCAAATCCATGAGCGAGCGAGCGAGCGAGCGAGCGAGCGAGCGAGAGAGAGAGAGAGAGAGAGAGAGAGAGAGAGAGTCTCAAAAGTTTTCAAAGCAGATACTCAACATTGATCTCTGCTGCCTGTATGCTAATATTTGTCCATATATGAACTTCCATGCACATTTCCATACACACAAAAGATAGTTACCAATTCTGCGTGCATGCGCACATACAATAAATAAGCAACCTTAACTGTATGAACTTGGTAACTTGTGGGAGAGTTTTTGCCTTTATATTTGATGCCAAGGACATCATCATTGGAATCTCTTACTTTTCTCCTTCAGTTCTCCGAAGAATTATAAATTTTTATGATGTATATTAAACCTTTATTGTCTTTCTTAGAGAAATTCTAGACTACTAGCAAATCGAGACAGTACATTAAGCAAGTCAAAACTGGTTTTAAGAGAAAGTATTTTTTTTTTACTAAATATTAGAATCAAAAATAATTTCACTGATGTAATTTGAATACTTAAAGCTGTATTAATACTTCTCAAGAATTTTTTGGAAATATACTAATTTTCCTGTTCTACAATTAGTATGGAAATGATTGAGATTATATTAAAATATGTTTAAATAACATGTGACCCCAGCTCTATAAAAAATTATGTAATCAATCATCAATTCACTAGTCTCCAGGGTCTTGTAACATATAATTGCTATTAGTGTATTATGTCAAACCATAATTAATTCTTTATATTATCATAAAATAGAATTTATGATGATTTTATATAAAAGAGCTTCTGAAAGACCCTTATTCCAAAGTGACACTCTAAAATATTGTTCCTCTAGAAATTATTGGCAATGAAATTCATTTGAAATCTCATTAGATATGTATATACCATTGGAAAAAGGATTTTGTAATTTTCTTATAAAGAAACTATAAATTAATAATGTAGCTAAAATTTATGCATCTGAGGCATGCTATTTAGTGCAATTCTATCAAATTATAGGGAACAGAACATGCATCCACAATCAACATAGTCATATATTCCCAAGGGTTTCTGCCTGTCCCAAAGTTTGATATAGAGGATTCATTAAGAGTTGGGGCCTAAGAAGTTATATGTTTGAGGTAATGCCTTCTAATGGATATTTGAATATTGATTCTTTTTCTTTATGTTCTAAATGGCATAAAGTTGATAAATTCTTCATCCTTCGACTCTTAAAATGTATATGAACGTGATTGTTGGGGGGAGGATGGGGAGGGGAACAGCCATAAAGAAGGGGAGGGGGTGGGATTAGGGGGATGTTGGCCCATAAACCGGGAAAGGGAATAACACTCGAAATGTAAATAAGAAATACTCAAGTTAAAAAAAATAAAAAATAAAAAATAAATGTATTTCCTCACCATAGACCAAAATTAAAGGGCCCACTTAATCACAAACTAAATCGATAAATTCAAAAAATAGAAAAAGCAATACAATTTCTTTTATGTTCTAAAGCTATCAAATGTAGCAAGTTAGGTAATTTAATTCATCTCTTATTCTGACATTAAATGTTTATCTGTGATTATTTTTGGAAAAAAATCTGCCACACTGATGTCTAGAAACATCATAAGACAAAAAGAGATTTGGAAGTTTTCTGGTTTTGGCCAGAGAATGGTAGTATTTGGATTTGCTTAACTATGTAACTAATGATATGACTTCTTAGGGCATAACCTGAGAGTAAATGTTTGTTTATAATGTAGGGTCTTTCATAAGGGTTCTTTTTTCTATGTTGGTTTTAATATTTATTTGTTTGTTTTCAATATATCCCACTCACAACCCCCTCCTATTATGTCTTTCAGTAACCCCTACCATCCTGCTATTTGCTGAACATGGCATTAGAGATACAACAAGACTAGCTACGAATGCTCACATGAAGGCTGGACAAGACAAATCAGTAGGAGAAAAGGGACCTACAGACAGACAAAGGAGTCAGAGATATTCTGTTCCCACCGATAGAAGTATTTCTTGTCACATATATTCCCTTCCCCAACACTTTCCAATATATTCAACTTCATGCTCTTTCTAGCTCTTTAAATATAAAACAAAATGAAAATAAAAATCAAAAGCAGAAAAATTATGGTGTCTATTAATCCTATCAAACTACTTTGACCCTTACAATTATTCTGCCTCTTCTGCATATACTTTGTCTTGTGAGGGAAGGGGTGGAATGAAGACATTCCACTGAAGATTGGCTGCTACAAAGATCTCACATTCTACACATTGTCCATTTTTAGGTATAGCTGTTATTTATCATCTCCTGAAAGGAATGTTTCTCTGATGAGGACTGATGAGAAAAATGTTCTATTCATAGAATCATCATATTCATTATGATTAGACTCTGCAATTCTGTATTTTGATTAGGTTTCCAGTACAAAGCATGGTTTTCCTCTTGTCACACCTTAAATTCAATTATAGATGTGCTGGTTACTAAAATACATGTCTCTCTTATTGTACCCTTAATGTTATTGTATCACACTGGTCAATAATCTGTGTCATAGCATCAGAGATGGGTAGGGCTGTTGACTGCCTTCATCATTTGGGAGTTTGAATGATGTTACATGATGGAATGTATTGTGAGAAAAGAGGATTAAAAGATTGTAAGAGCCAGATGATCAGGGAATTTTCTAGAATGTTGTATCTCTTAGTATTATCAGAAAGTACTTCACAAAAGTTTCACAAACATAACTGCTCAAATGTGTGCTGAAGAAGAATAACAGCAATGTTGGTGGTAAAGTGATCAGGGAAAGCCATGAAATTCAACACTGCAAAAGGAGCTACCATCAACACTGAGAGTAGGAGAAAATATCTTCAGAGAAGTGCACACCAACTGTTTAATATGAAATAGTAAGACCTGAAAACTTATATACAAGTAACATATAGAATAAGTGCTTATATTCAGGAATACATATGTTTATACACATATACTTGTAGTAACAATGAAAATGCAGGGTTATAGATTTAAGAGTGGGAAAGAAGAGTTTACAGGAAATTTGAATGGAAGAAAAGAAAGGGGAATAGAATAATTATAATTTGATCTCAAAAATTTTAAAGCAAAGAAGTTATGGCAGTCAATTGCAGAGGCAAGCACTTTACAAAAGTTTTTACACATTAAGTGGATGAGCTTTATGGCTGTAAATTAATCTAAATAAAAGTACTTAAATTTTGAAAAGGAATGAAAACCTGATCATTAGGTATGACACTAGGAGTTATTTGTTTACGTAGCAAAATTATTGTTGAAGCCTTGACCCTGGGCCTTATGATCTAACTACTCTTAGATTCTTGGTCTCATTAGCATTGTCATTTATGGGTTCTATCTTATAGGGTCGATCTAATTAATTTAACTTAAAAGAAAATGGTTGGTTACTCATTAACATTTATGCTACTATTGAGCAACAGGGTATTATAGCAGGTGGGTTGCTACTGTAGTTCACAAGTATTCATAGTTTGATAAGCCTGATGACTAGTCAGTAGTGGTGAGCTTTCCAGTAGCAATAGCTGGATTTCTATATACTTGTTGGTGAACAATTTAAAACGTTTTAACATGTTAGTGCCACTGTGAGTTTTATTTGGTACCATATAATTTTTTGCTGGTGCATAATGTTCTTGATTTATGGTAACACCATCAAAAAAATTATACAGAGAGATGAAGGCTCCTAAAGTGGTGGTTTCCACATGGTTTTTAAAGTAGCCATTTCTTCCTACATTTCCTTCTCTACCTTATCTTCTCACCTGAGACTCCACTTAATCTTCTTGTCCTAATTGTCCCTCTATCTCTTTATAACTATCTTAAATCCCACCTTCTTTGGAATATCCCTCCTTTTCTCTTATAATGACTTCAATGTAAGTAAAATATGATGTTTGTTTCAGCAGATATTTCCTCCATAATTAAATGGGACTAAATTAATTTTCGTTATAAGCAGCAATGACTTTTAGCAGTATATTTCTCCCTGCTTTATATACTTGGTTTCATATTAAAATCTATAGCATTATGAGTAAAAAGTTTTTGAAATGTATTTCTAACAGATTTTATTATTATTATTCTAAGGATTTGTATTCTATGAATTTACTTCTGTGTTGAAAAAGAGATGTCTTCACTATATATAATGTGTAATTAAACAGTACTATGTAGTAAATGTATTATTTTTATGAATAATTCATTTTAGGGAGGTAGAAAGCAGATATTCTCACTTGACCTTATTAGGGGGATGTGAAGCAAGATGATCTGTATTCTAATTTCAGAGGTAACATTATTTCTTTTCTCTAAGCAGATTGATTAGCAATTCCTTTTCAGTGTTTTAACTCAGTAAAGAATTGCAGGGTACAGAATAGTCAATGAGAATATGAGTAATACTAGGAAATAACATGTAAGTTAATTCCCTTATCTCCATAGGTATTTAAAGAGAATTAAAAATGGCAAAATTATAAGAAATTAGAATTTTGGGGGTTCTTGAAAGATATAATTATGTATACTATGGAAAATATAGAGGATGGCAAAGAATAATGACTGACTAAAGTGCCTTGGTAACAGAAATAGAAGAAACATGGGACTTTAAAATCCACAAACACATTTTCCTCCTGTAAATGCTGCACCAAATTGACAATCATAAAAGCTTAATTACCTTTTCCTGTTACATGTGTTTAAGACAGACATAACACGTATAAAAATAAATTTTAAATGTCACAATTTGCATATCTTTCTAGCCTATTTTTCAGTGCTGTGCATTTTTAACACAAAATTGTTTGCATTTATTTTCAATTATATGATTAAAAGAAATATTCAGATGTTAGTCTCAGAATTCTATGGTAACTTTCTCTTCTTTAGGGTATATTATAATTGTTGACAGATTTAATATCATACACCTAAAATTAATAATAAAAATGGAGATAAAAACATTCTGAAGTTTACTAATATGAAAAAAGATCCACATACATTATATACTCCCATTTTATCTTAAAGAATATAGCAGGAATTCTTCTTCTTTTAAGTGCAATGATCTGATTATATGTTAATTACTATAATTTTGCCTATGAGATAACATTGAAGTTTAGGTATACAAAAGACTTAATGATAAGATATAAAAATTTTGACTTTTTCAATATGGAAATTAATTGCCTGATGAATATTTTATGAAATTTTAATAATTCTGTTTAGGACTGAAGCTATATCCATGGTAATTATGATCAAATACTAATAATAATTCCTAAAGACATGTAAGGAACTCACAGTATCAAACCCTTTAAAGACTTAGAAATTAAATTATTAAATAAGTATCCCTGCTGTATTCAGGATCCACACCTGAGTCAGACTCTTGATGTATTTTTGCTAGTAGTAGCCTGCTGTGGCCTTAATGTACATTAATGTGGATGAAATGGATGTATGCTTCCACTTTGGATCTAACCTTTGATTTACCTGTATGCTGCATCCCATTTGTTTGATTCTTTCAGTAATAGGGTCTTACCATCTAGTTGTAGTGAGTGACCAAGAGCAATGCCAATAGCTTCCATTGTTTTAAGTACCTCTGAGTATTTCTGACCAATGACTCATGGACAGATAACCAGCACTCAAGATGATGGGATTTTTGTATAAATACCATGGCTTTCAGAAACAACATTGTATTTTTATATAAGGTACCTTTCAAATTTTTAAAGTAATTAATTTTTCTATTTTTAATGAATTTTAATTAACACTCAATTACATAACTTTGCCCTTTGACTTTATGCCAACTAACTCCTAGGATCTCTTCCTCTAATACCCCTCCTTTGACTTCATTCATGAATATTGTTACACACACACACACACACACACACACACACACACAACCTGTTGAATCCATTATTTTGTTGTGTGAATATAGTTTCAGGACTGACTATAGTATATTAGATAACTAATTAGGCAACATATTTCTGGGAAATGTTAAATCTTTCTCTCTGGATTTATTGGTTTTCTATTGTTCTCTTCCTAGTGATGGAATCCCTTGAGTTTTTTTTTCTTCCACTTGTGTAATCGTGTTTCTTGATAATTCACAACTTATTCACAGAAGCCATTTATAGGAAAAGTAGTTTCAATAAAACATTTTGGTATTCTAGTTCTTAAAATATTCTAGCTCCTCTTCCATGATGTCTTTTGTACCACATGCCACAATATTTAATTAAACCTTTAGTTACTGTGGCTGTTTGAATAGTAAATGTCCCCATAGCGTCGTGTATTTGAACACGTGCCCCTCGTTGGTAGCTTTGTTTGGGAAAGTTATGTAACTTTTCCTGAGGAAGTACAACACTGGACTAGGTGAGCATTTTTAGAACTTATAAATTCTTCTTAACTTACTTATTCTTTGCCTCTGTCCTGTCACTATTTGTGTCTTTTTGACTCTTGGTCCTGTCTTTGTCCTTTCTCAGTCTCTGTCTCTTTGTCTCTTGGTCTCTTCTCTGTCTCTTGTCTCCTTCTCTGTTTCTGTCTCTCTTTTTATGTGGCTAAAATGATATCAGGCTATTATCTCTTTCTGGCACCATTTGGGTTTTCCTCAACATGATTGTTTTTTTATCCATTGGGAAGCCAAAACCAAAAAAAAAAAAAAAAAAAAAAAAAACAAGAAAAAAAATCATTCTTTTTAGCATTACTTTAGTCACAGTATTTTAACACATTAAAAAAGTAATATAGTTTATTTATAATTTAATACGTTTCTGACTTATATTGGACGTTGTTTGGCTGACCTACCCCCTACCCACATTTCCATCACATCTCTTATATCCTTACTTTAGTCTTTCCAGGTCTACAGCTCTCCCCATTCTATTTACATAACATGCATATTTTACATTTCATTTCTGAAGACCTCCTCACAGCATACTCTCATGGTCCTTTTTCTGCTCTCTAGTATCCACAAAACCTATCAAGGTTAATCACAGGGGTCTAAATATTTGAAGCTATGGTCCCCATGTGAGAAAAACAGAAGATACTTTCTTTCTTGACTTACCTGACTTCATTTAAGATATTTTCCATTTCACAGCCATTTCCCTACAATTTTTACATTTTCTGTAGTGTTTAATATAATTTCCTTTTTATCTAACATCTTTATTTTATAGTCATCAGTTGATACATACTTAAATAGATTCTAATCTCTAGCTCTTCTGGATTAAGCAGCAATGAGCATGAATGTTGTAGGGTCTAGAGTTCTTTGAATATATGTCCAAGACCTGTGAATGTAAACACACACACAGACACACACACACACAAAAAAAACATGAGCATAAGAAGGTAAGTAGTTGAGAAAACAAGTAGTAAGATATAAAGTAGCACAAGGGAGGATATGTCTACAATACATCGTACACAGTATGCATGAATTTTATTTTGAAAACTAAATTAAAATCAATAAATTTTAATAAAGGAAATAAATGACATTTTCAGTTAATTTCCATTTTTATTAATTTAGGGAAGTTATAGTCTTCTGATTTAAAAGAAATTCTCTAATTTCCTGAATAAAATAAACAGTCATCTCTTAGAGAGAAAAACAGAAATGCCATTTATTATGAATAAAAATGTGCACACAGTAGAGCACGATTAAAGTGTTTTGTCTACATTTCTTTGATATACATAGGCAATGTCAGTTATCCTCATCCAAGATCTTCTCAGTCTCAAATTTAAATAACTACTGGTTGAAAGCAAAAGGAACAAGTTTTATTGCAAAAAAAAATCTTGATGAAATACCTTTCTAAATATCAGACTGTTGAAAGACCTCCGGAGAGGACCTTTCCCTCAGGAGGAGACCCAAGCGCCCAATGACCGAGCCGAGTCCACTTGGATGCAATCAGCAAGAGGGTTTATTGGAAAACACAGGTACCTGCGGGCACACAGTCTCTTCGGAGGACTAGCGCGCTCAGCAGCTCCAGCATGGGGCTTTTATAGGGTTTGGGGAAGCAGAAGCGGGCGTACAGAAGCAGATGCATAGTTATGGGGATTGGTGGATTCAAACGAGGCACATAGACATGTTCACATATGATTGGCTATTTTACATGATGAGGTAATAAGGTATAGCTACACACATTGGCAGGTTTGGGGCGTCCTGAATGTTGGGGGCTGGGGACTTATCTCTTCCTGCCAGGTGGCCTGTGAGTCAGATCCGGTACTCCTGGTCTGTTCTGCATTCCTTTCCTTTTATGGTCTGATAGTTCTAGCGGCAGGGCGGGGCTGCCTGGACTTGCTTTTCACAGTGTTTAGTCCTGAGGTTGTGAATTTTGAAACTTACTCTTTTAACTTCATATTTTTAAACCTTAAATCTGTATAATTGTCACTGTAACCCTGACAGTAAAGATACTTATAAGAAATGAGCAGTGTGATTTAGTAGAAGAAATATAGAGATCAGTCATTGTTTGGTAGATAATTTGTCCAGGTAATATGAAGATATTATGACAATTTATATAAAAAGTTTAAATATCTGTGAATTTTGTTATCAGCAGGAGTAGTAGAACTAATTTTCAGTTTAAACTCATTTTTAATATAAGAAAAACTAGCCTTTCTGAAAATTTTTATTGAATCTATTCTCATCCACAGTTTCCTTTCTCTCTTCTCCTCCTGAGTCTCCTCCACTTACTCTCTCCCCTAGATCCACTCCATTCATTTTTCTTCAGTAAATTGTCATTCTGCTATATTCATAAACCAGTACCTAGCCCAGTTGTCATCAGAAAGGCTTCCTCTAGCACATAAAGGGTGCAGATGCAGAGACCCTAAAATAAACATTAGATAGAGCTGGGGAACCCCTTGCTGAAAACTAGAGGGAGGATTATATGACCCTGAGAGGTCAAGGGAAAGAGAAGGACACAGAATCAACTAAGCAGAGCTTATAAGGTTACACAGAGAAGCAACCGCAGAGCCTGCATGGATCTTCACTATGTCCTCTTGCATACATGCTGTGGTTGTTTAGCTTGTTCTCCTCCTGGGGGACTTAGTCTAGACTCCACGTGAAGGTTGTGTCTAGAGTTATTGGAGCTTATGCTGTGTTAGGTTGTTTGATATTCCTGGTAAGCCTGTTCTTCTCTGAAGGGAAACAGAGAAGCAGTACACCAGGGTTGAAGAGATAGGGGTGGGGGACAGTTGGGGGGGGAATAGATATGACAGGGAGGAGTAGAGGTAGGGCACGATGTGGTTCAGATGTATTGTATGAGAGATAAAGCAATACTAAGGAAAAAGAGGGGGAGAAGTAAATATATTTTCTCATGTGTTATATCCCAACTACAGTTTCCACTCTCTTCAATCCTCTCAGCGAACTCCCACATTCCCTCTCCCTGAGATCTACTTGTCCTCCATTTTCTTTCAGAAAAGAGCACGTTTCCAAGGGACAACAACCAAACAAGACAAAGAAACAAACAAAGAAAATGCAAAATCTCTCACATTGAAGTTTGTCAAGGAAAACTAGTGGGATAAAAAGAGTTCCAAGACTAGGCAAAAGAAAGACACACCTGCTCCTATTATTAGAAGTTCTATTGATTTTGTTTTTTAGGCTTGTTTTTAATTAGTCTCTTATAGAACCATGTTACTGAAAGTGCTAATGAGCTTGTAGGTATTTGTGGTGGAATTTATATGGTCACTTATGTAGTGTATGTTATCAAATCACCTGCAAATAATTATACTTGGATTTCTTCCTTTCCAATTTGTTTCAACTAGATCTACTTCGTTGTCTTATTGCTCCAGCTAAAACTTCATCTACCACATTGAATAAATATGGAGAGACTGGACAAACTATTCTTGGTTATTTATTACTTTGAGTTCTATTTAATTTGATATTGCTTATAGGCTTACTATAAATTGTGTTTCTTATATATAGGTGTGTCCCTTATATGTTTATCAGAAAATGATGTTGATGGTGTCATAGGCTTTCTCCTCTTTCTCCTCCTCCTTCTCCTCCTCCCCAACATCCTCCTCCCCCTTCTCCTCCTCCATCTCCTCCTCCCCCTCCTCTTCCTTCACCTTCACCTTCTTTGCCTTTGCCTTCTTCCCCTTCCCCTTCCCCTTCCCTCTCTTCCTCTTCCACTTCCTCTTCCCCTTCCTCTTCTCCTTCTTCTTCTTAGATGATCCTTGGATTTTTTTCTTTTTCAGTTTATTTTTATGTTAGATTATACTTACTGAATTTTGTATGCTGAACAATCCCTGCATATCTGGGATGAAGCCAACTTGATCATGGTGAATCATCTTTTTGATGAGTTATTGAATTTGGTTTGCAATTCTTTATTGACTATTTTTGCACCAATGTTATTACATTGATTATACCTATTGTTCTTTTTTGTTTCTATTTTATTGCTTTCAGCCTTGACATGATTATTTCCTGCTCGTCTATGTCTCTTCAATGGTGTCCTATTAAGTTGTTATTATTGGGTCTTTATTATTATTTTTATGTAAGTACTTACTGCCATAAACTTTCATCTTACCACAGCTTTTATTGTGGTCCATAATATGGGGCATATTGTATATTCATTTTCACTAAATTTTAGAGAGTCTCCAATTCTTTATTTCTGTTTCTGTGTTTTTCAAAAAATTTCAATAGTTGTTCAGTTTCTATGAGTTTGTAAGCTTTCTGTAATTTTTTTGTTTCTGACATTGTTTTTTGTTGTTGATGTCTTGCTTTGTCTTGTGGTAGTCTGATAAAATGCAGAGAATTATGTCAATTTGATTTAATCTCATGTGACTGAATTTGTCTTTAAGTATATAGGCAATTTTGGAGAAAGTGCAATGAGGTGATGAGAAGAAGTTGTATTTATGTGTGTGTTTGTGTGATATGCTCTATAATATTTGTCATGGCCCTTTGGTTTATAACATCTGTTAACACCAGTATTCCTGTTTAATTTTTTCGGGATGAGCTGTCCATGGATAGGAGCTGGTTATTAAAGTTGGTCACCATAAGTGTGTGAAGATCACTATATGATTTAAGCTGTATTAGTGTGTCTTTATAAAAGAGAGTGCCCTTGTCTTTGAGGCATAGATGTTAATAATTTAAATGACATATTCATTATTTGTTTGCTGTATGATTACACAGTATCCTCCCTCATTTCTTTTGATTAATTTTGTCATGAAGTCTATTTTGTTTGATATTACAACGGCTACACCAACTTATTTCTGCAGTTTATTTGCTTAGAATATCTTTTTCCAATGCTTGCTCTTTAAGGACCTACTTTGGGATAGCTGGACTCTAGAGGAGACATATTGCTCTGGTCATTATTGATTATATTAAGGTGGCATCTAAGTATCTTTGTTTGGAGTAATTCTATATCTAGATTTCTAGGTGTCTAGTTTCTGATTCCTGGGTTTGTCTTCATTGTGGGGGTATTTGGTTCCTTGGTTTCCGTATCCTTTCTGGATTTTTAGGGGGAGTTTTTGCTGTGTGTTGCTCTGTTGTTGTGTTATTGAAAGCTTTTAGAATTGAATTTCAGGGGACAGAGAGTGGAGAAGGGTCACTAGTAGATTTGCACAGAGAATTTATGTCTGAGCTGGGTGCTGAAACAGCAACAAGGGGCGAAGAAATGGAGCTCATGGGAATAGTTTCTGCGATTTACTGGAAGCATGGATAGGAGGTAAAGCAGTTCTTTTGTAGTACTGGAAAAGACTCCGTTTAATAGGTGTGTTATTGTGGCAGGTATGGCTAATACCTTTCAAATTTTATTGCCAATAAATGAAATTGATGACAAGTGGTTTCTTTAAACTTTAGCATTTTACAATGTTTTTTCTCTTTCTATATCTAATGTGAACCCCAAAAATATTTATTTTCTTATAGAAATTAGTTTTTTCTCCTTTGAAATGATATCTAAATTCAAAGTTTCAGTCCTTTATTATTTTTAGCTGGTGAGACATATTAGAAAATCAATTCCTATTCCTGGGCAGGTTAAGGAGACTGATGATGCTCCCACATGGAGATATAAATAGAAACATACAGCCACTCTGTTTTCTCTAAGTTATAGAACAACCTGTTAAGCCTTAATTTGTTCTACTTGTTTAACAAAATACCCTTTACAATTTTGAAATCTTATATTTTTTTATTTTAAATTGGATACATTTAGGAACTCATACGGTCCAAAATTTACATTATGAATCAGTGGCAAATATGCAGAAAAATAAAATAATTCTGGGTATATACCCAAAAGATGCTCCAACATATAACAAGGACACATACTCCCCTATGTTCATAGCAACCGTATTTACAAAAGCCGATATCCTTCAACAGAGTAATGGACACAGAAAATGTGGTACATCTACGCAATGGTGTATTACTCAGCTATCAAAAACAATGCCTTCATGAAATTCATAGGCAAATGGAGGAACTAGAAAATATCATTCTGAGGGAGGAAACCCAATCACAAACACACACACACACACACACACACACACACACACACTCACAGATAAGTGGATATTAGACCAAAAGCTCTGATTACCCATGATAAAATTCACAGACCACATGAAGCTCAAGAGGAAGTATGACCAAAGAATGGATGCTTCAGTCCTTCTTAAAAGGGGAAACATAAATATTCATAGGAAGAAACATGGAGACAAAGTTTGAAGCAAAGACTGAGGGAATGGTCATTCAGATCCTGCTTCTCCTGGGGATCCACCTCATATACATACAGCCACCAAACTCAGAAAATATTGCTGATGCCAAGAAGCTTATACTCACAAGAACCTGATATAACTGTCTCCTGAGAGGCTCTGCTAAAGGGTGATAAGTACGGAGGCAAATGCTAGCATCCAACCATTGAACTGAGAATGGGGTCCCAATTGGAGGAGTAAGAGAAAGGATTGAAGGAGCTAAAGGGGCTTGCAACCCCACAAGAACAACAGTACCAACCAACCAGAGCTCCCAGGGACTAAACCACCACCCAAAGAGTACACATGGACAGACCCATGAATACAGCTGCATATGTTGCATAGGATGGCCTTGTTGGGCACCAATGGGAGGAGAAGCTCTTCGTCCTTCCAAGCATGGACACCCCCACCCCCAGTATAGAGGAATGTCAGGATGAGTAGATGGTGGGAAGGGGTGAGTGTTTGGGATGGGAGGAACAACCTCATAGAATTAGGGAGAGGGAGGATGAGATAGGCAGTTTATGAATGAGAAACTGGAAAAGGGGATAACGTTCGAAGTAAATAAAAATGTATCCAATAAAAAAAAGAAATAAAATAATTTAGAGAAGGAAACTTTTTCACAGAATAATTTGATAAACTAGGGAAATTGTTTGTAACGTAAATCTGAAAACCCTGCTGACAGTCATGGATATAATACTAGAAAATGGCATTTTTAGCTCTCCACTAGTAAAGTTCATTTAACCACCACTGTCCATATTTAACTTTCAATTAATGGAAGAGGAAACTTAAGCCAAAACTAAAACATTTTTTTCAAATCACACAAGTATTAAAGAAGTTATTTTATTATTCAAAATAAAATAATATGAATCAAGTATATATTTTCTTGATTATTTTATATATTATTATTCTTACTATTAGTTTGAATAATTATTTAATCTTTATGAAAGTTATAAATTCACTAACACAGGATGTGTACTAAGTAGTCTGCTTTATTGATTATGAGTCAAGTTTAAAAAAATTAAGATAAATCATTTTTCTTCACCAAATTTTAAGAGAACAAATTAGCTTTTTCAACAGAGTCTCAATGGAGGACAGGCTTTACACTCAGGAATAAATGGTGAACACAAACCAAAGAGTTGAATTTTGATAATATTTTTTGTATTTTTTTTTGGTGGGTGAGAATCTTGATCTTTTAATTCTTTTGCTTGTATTTATCATTTCCAAGTCTGTGCTTTCTGTGTTTGTGTACATTTGTGTGTGTGTGTGTGTGTGTGTGTGTAACAACAGTTAAAGAAATAAAAATGCAACACATTTGAAAGGCAGCAAAGGGGTTACAGGAGAGAGGTTGGGGGAGAGAAGGAAACTAAGGAAATAATGTGATTATGCAAAGTAAAATGTAGCAAGAAGAGATGGGGGACACCTCTATATAAATGCTGGGTGCGTAGCAGCCACAAAAGCATTTCCTTATTACTCAGCTATCAAAAACAACGACTTTATGAAATTCGTAGGCAAATGGTTGGACCTGGAAAATATCATCCTGAGTGAGCTAACCCAATCACAGAAAGACATACATGGTATGCACTCACTGATAAGTGGCTATTAGCCCAAATGCTTGAATTACCCTAGTTGCCTAGAACAAATGAAACTCAAGACGGATGATCAAAATGTGAAGGCTTCACTCCTTCTTTAAAAGGGGAACAAGAATACCCTTGGCAGGGAAGAGAGAGGCAAAGATTAAAACAGAGACTGAAGGAACACCCATTCAGAGCCTGCCCCACATGTGGCCCATACATATAGAGCCACCCAATTAGACAAGATGGATGAAGCAAAGAAGTGCAGACCGACAGGAGCGGATGTAGATCTCTCCTGAGAGACACAGCCAGAATACAGCAAATACAGAGGCGAATGCCAGCAGCAAACCACTGAACTGAGAATAGGACCCCGTTGAAGGAATCAGAGAATGAACTGGAAGAGCTTGAAGAGGGCTTGAGACCCCATATGTACAACAATGCCAAGCAACCAGAGCTTCCAGGGACTAAGCCACTACCTAAAGACTATACATGGACTGACCCTGGACTCTGACCTCGTGGTAGCAATGAATATCCTAGTAAGAGCACCAGTGGAAGGGGAAGCCCTGGGTCCTGCTAAGACTGAACCCCCAGTGAACTAGACTGTCGGGGAGGGAAGGCAATGGGGGGAGGGTGGGGAGGGGAACACCCATAAGGAAGGGGAGGGGGGAGGGGGATGTTTGCCCGGAAACCGGGAAAGGGAATAACACTCGAAATGTACATAAGAAATACTCAAGTTAATAAAAAAAAAAAAAAAAGTATTTCCTGTAGGAGGATCTAATTGAAGATTGCTTAAGAGACCAAGGATTGCTAATGCAGACAGTCGAGAAAAGTCGTTTAAAGAGATGCTTTCTTGGGATCAATGGGTGCAGGTGGAGGGTATTAAAGGAGCTTGCAGCAGTGTTCAGATAAGGTTGCTGCTGTGTTTCTAACCTGCTCTAGGAGTCAAATGTGATTTTAAGGAGTGAGGGTTAGGGAAGTGGAGATTAGTTCATGTTCAGGTCATCAAAGACATCTCTTTAGAGCATATGAGCAAATCACCACAATTCTAAGAAAGTGACTAATGTTAAGAAGTGTATTATCAGAATAAAAAAGACTAAGGATGTAAGTGAGCTGTGAAATGCTGTCTTCTGGACACAGAAAGTATAATTTTTCATTACAATAAATGCAGTCAAAAGACAGCAATAACGTGACATAATTTACCACAGGTTATGATGAGGTATAACAATGAGATGGTAAAATTTTATGGCTACTGGAAGAACAATTGTGTAGTGGATATAATCAAGAAACTTTGTATACATGTATAAAGTTGCCAAAGAATGATGAAAAGATATTAAAATAACACATTTCCCAAAGGTTTTGTTCAATTTATAGAGAAAATGGAAGTAAAAAATGGAAAGGAAAGAAAAGAAAGATGAGAAGGAAGGAAGGAAGTGAGGGAGAAAGGAAGGAGATCATTTTTGGTGTCCCTTCAATCTGGCAAAAGCCTGATTAATGATCTGATTTGAGATTGGATCCATTTTACACCCTTCAGAATCATAACTATGAACAGAGTGACAGCTCTCTTCAGTGACACCTGAGAATCTGAGGTAAGAGGAACACTAAGATTTCTGATAGGAATTGAAACTTCTACAGCCACTATGGAAAATAGTAAGACAGTAATCTGGAATATGGGAATCAATCTACCTCAAGATCAGATATAACGCATTATCACACTTGGGCATAGGACCAAAGGATGCTTCAACCCACACAAGTACACTTACACGACTATGTTCATTTCTTCTCCATTCATAATAGTGAGAAATTTAAAAGAACCTAAATGTGCCTCAAAAGAATAGATTTTTTTTTTAAAAAATGTGGTACATTGAAAACATGGAGCAATCAAATATCAAAAAAAAAAAAATGACATCATGAAATTTGCAGCCAAATAGATGAATCTAAAAAAATTATCTGAGTGATTTATCTCTCTTAGAAAGATTAATTAGTATGGCTGATCTGACAAAGGATCACATCCAAATTACTTGTAGGTCTATATGATCTGTCCAGAATGAATGCATTCCCTAGATTAAAGGAATAGAGACATCTTTATTCCCAAACAATGAAAGTAACATTAGTTTATTGAAAGAAGCAATCATGTTTGAAAGTGACTTCTAATTGAGAAGCAGAGAAAATGACAAATCAAGAAAGATTGGCAGAATGAGTCAGAGATAGGATTTTCCAAACAACAATGAGAACAGACAGAAAAGAATGACTGTGGAAGAGTAATAAAGAGTGAGCACAGGAGGGGAGGGCAGTTCAGTGGTGCAGTTGAGTTCAGGCAATGCAGTGGAGTTCAGTTGAGTTCAGTTCAATGCAGTTCAGGCTAATGCAGTTGAGTTCAGTTACAGCCATGCAGTTACATTCACTTTACATCAGCAGTGCAGTCAGTGCAGTTCCAATCATGGAACTCAGGGGAAGGTTTTTCAAGGAGAGAAGCAAAGAGAAGCCAATTTGTATCAGTCAGCTTGGAGAGGAGTTTTGAAGCTGAACAGCTGAATTTTACCAGAGTTCATAAATATTAGAAAGGATGAGTTTATTCAGCAGTAAGCCTTCAAGACAAGAGTGACATCTGGTGCATAAATGTTATTTTTACATCTAGTGCCCAACATGATTAGAGAGCAAGAAAGCTTAAAACATTGCAGAAAACGACAGATATCTGACAGAAAAATAGAGAGGAGAAATTCACTTAGGATATTCTCCTGAGGAAGCATCAGTTCTTCAAGTTTGGATGTCCAGAGAGACTAGGATAGCTTTTAAGCAGCAGGGCCCTCAGGCCTAGAGCAAGGAATGAACCAGGAGTATGTCTCTGAGAGAGCAAATCAAAACAAACCACCCCAAACGAGAATTTTAATTATACAGACAGACTTTTTGTCTGAAATTTTCTATTATTGTGAAGAGACACCATGGCTAAGGGAACTATTATAAAGGACAAAACTTAATTGGAGCAGGTAGTACTCAGACAGGCAGTGTTGGAGAATGAACTTAGAGTTCTACATCTTGATCTGAAGCCAGCCAGGGAGAGGATCTCTTCCACACTGAGTGAAGCCTGAACACAGACCACAAAGTCTACACCCATAGTGACACACTTCTTCCAACAAGTCCACAAACATTCCCAAAAGGATACATCTCATAATAATGTCACTCCCTGTGAAAAAAAGCACTGAAACACAGACTCTTTGGAGACAATCCTAATCAAACCACCACATCTTTGTAGAATCAAAAAATGGTAAACTACATTTCAAAACACTTAACACCAAGGGTTAAAGTTCACAGGATATAAATGTTACTTAGAAAAAAATGCAGAAGTCATCGTAATGGTAATCACTGGAATAAACCACTCCCAACGTTTTTATTTGATATTTTATTTATTTACATTTCAAAAGTTATCTACTTTCCCTGTTCTCCTCTTGCATCCCTCCTCCTCCTCATGCTTCTATGAAGATGACCCTCCCCCTCACCGACCCAATCCCACCTCAGCACCCTGTCATTCCCCTACACTGGGAAAACTAGCATTCACAAGACCAAGGACTACTCCTGCTATTGACACCAGACAGTGCAATCCTCTGCTACTATGCTTCTGGAGGCATGGGTCCCTACATGTGCACTTTGGTTGGGAGTTTAGTCCCTAGGAGATATGGAGGGTCTGAGTTGTTGATATTGTTTTTCTTCCTATAAGTTTAAAAATGCTTTAATGTCCCTCAGTCTTTTCTCTAAGTCCTCCTTTGGGGTTCCCATGCTCAGTCTTATGGTTAGTTGCAAACATCCTCCTCTGTATCAGTAAGATTGAAATAGTCACCATGTAATAAAGCTTGTCTTCAATAACAACAAAAACAACAGAAAGCCCACATACACGTGGAAGCTGAACAATGCTCTACTCAATGATAACTTGGTGGGGGAAGAAATAAAGAAAGAAATTAAAGACTTTTTTAGAATTTAATGAAGATAAAAGCACAACATACCCAAACTTTTGTTACACAGTGAAGGCAGTGCTACGAGGAAAACTCATAGCTCTGAGTGCCTCCAAAAAGAAACTGGAGAGAGTATACACTAGCAGCTTGACAACACACCTAAGAGCACTAGAACAACAACAAAAAAAAAGTAAATATGCCCAAGAGAAGCACACAACAGGAAATAATCAAACTCAGGGCTAAAATCAACCAAATAGAAACAAAAAGAACTATACAAAGGATCAACAAAGCCAGGAGCTGGTTCTTTGAAAAAAAAAAAAAAAGCAAGATAAATTCTTAGCCAGACCAAGCAGAGTGCACAGACACAGTATCCAAATTATCCAATTAAGAAATGAAATCAGAGTCATAACAACAGAATCTGAGGAAATTCAAAAGATCATCAGATCCTACTACAAAAGCCTATGCTCAACAAAACTAGAAAGTCTGGAGGAAATGGACAATTTTCTAGACAAATACCAGGTAACAAAGTTAAATCAGGATCAGATAAACCATCTAAACAGACCCATAACTCCTAAAGAAATAGAAGTAGTCATTAAAAGTCTCCAAAACAAAAAATGCCCATGACCGGTTGGGGATTTAGCTCAGTGGTAGAGCGCTTGCCTAGCAAGCGCAAGGCCCTGGTTTGGTTCCCCAGCTCCAAAAAAAAAAAAAAAAAAAAAAAAAATGCCCATGACCAGATGGGTTTAATGAAGAATTCTATCAGACCTTCATAGAAAGTCCAAACTATTCGACAAAATAGAAAGAGTAGGAACTGTACCAATTCATTCTATGAAGTCACAATTACGCTTATACCTAAAACACACAAAGAACCGACAAAGAAAGAGAACTTCAGACCAATTTCCCTTATGTATACCAATGCAAAAATATTCAATAAAATTCTCACAAAATGAATCCAAAAAACACATCAAAATGATCATCAATTATGATCAAGTAGGCTTTATCCCACGGATGCAGAAATGGTTCATATATAGAAATCCATCAACATAATCCACTATATAAACAAACTCAAAGGAAAATACCACATGATCATCCCAATAGATGCTGAAAATTATTTGAAAAAAATCAACACTCCTTCATGATAATGTGTTGGGAAGATCAGGAGTTCAATGCCCATACCTAAAAATAGTAAAAGAAATATACAGCAAACCAGTATCCAACATCAAACTAAATGGAAACTTGAAACATTCTCACTAAAATCAGGGGTTAGACAAGGCTACCCACTCTCTCACTACCTATTCAATATAATACTTGAAGTCCTAGCCAGTGCAATCAGACAAAAAAATGGAGGCCAAAGGGATATAAAGTGCAAAGTAAGAAGTCAAATTATCACTATTTGCAGATGATATGATAATATATTAAATGACCTCAAAAATTCCACCAGAGAACTACTTAACCTGATAAACAACTTCAGCAAAGTGGCTGGATATATAATTAAACAAATCAGTAGCGTTCCTCTACTCAAAAGATAAACAGACTAAGAAAGAAATTAGGGAAATGAACCCTTCACCATTAGTCACAAATAATATAAAATACATCAGTGTGACTCTAATCAAGCAAATGTAAGATCTGTCGGACAAGAATTTCAAGTCTCTGAAGAAAGAAATTAAAGATCTCAGAAGATGGAAGGATCTCCCATGAAAATGGATTGGCAAATTTCATATTGTAAAAATGGCCATTTTGCCCAAAGCAATCTATAAATTCAATGCAAACCTCATCAGAATTCCAACTCAATTCTTCATAGAGATAGAAAGAGCAATTTGCAAATTCACTTGGAATAACAAAATACTCAGGATAGCAAAAACTATCCTAAACAATATAAGAACTTCTAGGCGGATCACCATCCCTGATCTCAAGCTGTATTGCAGAGCAGTAGAGAGCAGTAGTGATTTAAAAAAATGTATATATTGGTACAAAGACAGGAAGGTAGATCAATAGAGTAGAATTGAGTACCCAGAAATAAACCTACATACCCATGGTCACTCGATCATTGACCACGGACATAAAACCATCCAGCGGAAAAAAGGCAGCATTTTCAACAAATGGTGCTAGTTCAACTGGTGGTGAGCATATGAAAGAATGCAAATTGATCCATTCTTAAGTTCTTGTACAAAGCTCAAGTCCCAGTGGATCAAGGATCTTGATATAAAACCAGATACACTGAAACTAATAGAAGGGAAAGTGAGGAAGGGTCTCGAACACATGATCACAGGGAAATTTTTTCTGAATAGCAAAATGGGACTTGATAAAATTGCAAAGCTTTTGTAAGGTAAAGGATACTGTCGATAGGACAAAAAGTTAATCAACAGATTTGGAAAAGATCTTTACCAGTCCTATATCTGATAGAGGGCTAATATCTCATATATACAAATAAACCTCCCAATTTTTATATTTTCCTTCTCAAAAATACAGAGAAAAATAGCTGTACATCAAGAAAAATTAGCAATAATGACTCAAAGTCCTGAGAAACAAGAGAGGAAAAATGAAGCCAGGAATATCTTAGTTGTGAATATATGGTACCTGTACTGGCTAGTTTTGTGTGTGAACTTGACACATGCTGGAGTTATCACAGCAAAAGGAGCCTCAGTTGTGAAAATACCTTCATGAGTCCCAGCTGTTAGGCATTTTCTCAATTAGTGATCATGGGGAGAGGACCCAGCCCATTGTGGGTGGTGCCATCCCTGGGCTGGTGGTCTTTGGATTTATAAGAAAGCAACCTGAGCAATCCAGGGGAAGTGAGCCAGTAAGAAACATCCTTCCATGGCCTCTGCATCAGCTCCTAATTCCTGATCTGCTTGAGCTCCAGTCCTGACTTCCTTTGGTGATGAACACCAATGTGGAAGTGTAAGCTGAATAAACCCTTTCCTCCCCAACTTGCTTCTTGGTCATGATGTTTGTGCAGGAATAGAAACCCTGACTAAGAAAGTACTAAATGAAATTATAGAGCAAGATAGCAACCCATTGAACCTATGGTGCTACTTCTTAATAGAACAGAGGAAAGGCACTAGCCCCTATTGTCTTTCAAAGTTACCTAGGAACAATGTCAGAAAATGGTGAAAATTGCCAAAATGAACAACTAGTTGGGAATTCTGTTATAATGCACTATTGTAAACATTTTAAAGAATCAATGATAACAAGAAATGTACTCACACTTGTGAGACAAATACTAAATACCTGGGCTACCAAAAATAAGCTTGTCCTCCAAGACTGAAAGCTTTAGAAGCTACTGCACATTTACAGTGGCTGACATGGTATCAAGAAGAAGCTACAATTATGGAAAATTGTGATTTATCTAAAGATGTTAATATAATGAAAGATCAATTGTTAAGTGAATGTCAATTTTTTGATTTAAGACAGCAGTTTGTGATTTAATGACATTATTATTATACATTGTAATTTAGTAGTTTAGGAGCATGGGATAAGGTGAGGAACAAGAAAAAAGGTTTGTCATTCTCAAAGATTTTGCAAAGATCCAGAGAGATTTTTACTGAATTCTTACATAGATTAACATCTGCTACAATAGAGCAATATCAGATGTAGATAGAATAAATCTGCTAATTGGAAGTCAATAATGAAAATGCATAGGATAAAAAATGTTCTTAGACATTTAAAAGCGTGATCAGCACCCATGGATGAATGGATTAAAATTATTGCTGATATGAACTTAATGACTATGTAATTAGACTAGTAATAGCCACTAATGACTATGTAACTTGACATGCAATTGCCAATAATCCTAGATATTAAAAGTCCATTTTTTTTCTGTGTGAGATGAGATCACAGAAAAGGCATTTCTACATACGTCTTTAGAATACCTCGAACTTCTGGAATTTGTGTAAAGTGTGGTAAGGGTAGGCATTGTATTAATGAATACATATCAACAAGAGATATTGAAGGTAAAACCTTACCAATTAGAAACTACCTAAGAGGGCTAGCTTGTACCTGGAAACAAACAAGCATTTCCTATCAGCAATTAACAGAACAAATAGAAAAATTTAAACTAGGTCCTAGAGACGCTGCATATTGACATCCTATCTAATATAGCTTGATTATTTGTTTAAGTGGTTGAGAACTCCAGGTTGCTGGAGTAGAACCATGCACGGAATGCACCTGCCTAAGTGGCTAGTTTATTTTTGGATTCATAAAGACTTAATTTTACCTTGACAAACAAAAGGGGGGATACTATTAACTAAAAGACAATGGATTTTTAAAACAATGCTGAATTAGATCAATCTGTGCACTTTAAAGATGTTTCATCTGCAAACCCAAGACAACAACAAAGGACTCAACTCCAATGCAAATGCACTAGGATCACTTTATTTTAATCTGAGCTTGAGCCACACAACCATCTCTGATGCAGCAGATCAGGAGAGTAAAGCCTTGTGTTCTCAGTGGGACAAGGTTTTACAGGACATGCTAAGAAAGCAAGGGGGATTCTAGCCAGGCACATATCAGATTGGGGTGTCATTATGGATTTTTGTTACCTTTAACATAACTGGCTGGTACAGAAAGCCAAACCATAAACATAACTTTTGCTTTCATTCTGATTGGTGGTTGCTAGGAAGTTGAGTGCCAGGAGGAGGCTAGAAACCTGGAAATAGTGCCAGGATTCAGCTTGTTGGGATGTAACCTGGAAATTGGTGCTAGATACCTGCTTAGTAGTTAACTCAAGTTCAACCTTACGTCAAGTTCTCTAAACCCACAATTTGGCCACTCAAATGAAAGTCAGAAAATGTGTTATGTTGGGGAGGAGGCTTTGTTTATATTTCCACAGGTAAGGAAAGGTTCTGGGGGTCCATCCAAATTAATAAAGAGCCCATCTGTATAACAGAAGCTTGCACATGGAAGGCACACCTTGAAGAGGGAAAAGACAAAGAAACACAACAATAACAATGACACAGAGACTGATCTCCCATCCATCTCCTGCCCCAGCCTGGGGGAATTACTCAACAAACTGGCTGAAAATCAACATATCATTTATCAGACTGCAGACTGGAAACCCTTGGTGCTGAAATGGACATTTTCTTAAGACAAATGACCAGGACTTTATCTATGAAGGATCTGTGAACTTTGTGTGTTTGATAATTGCTTTTGTAAAAGTTAAACTGTGTACAATTATTTTGTTTTTTAGTTTAAATAGAAAGGGAGAAGAAGTAGAGGAATTTTAGTCCAGCAACATGCTTATCTGGCAAGGGATCACATCAAAACATCTTCTTAGTCTATACAATCCAATCAGAATGTAGTCACACCCTAGATTACTACAATATGATCTGCCTGGAATACAGACATGACCTTAGTGCACACCTTTAATCCCAAATAATGAAAGTAAGGTTAGTTTGTAGAAGGAAGTAGCCATGTTTAAAAGTCATTTTAATTGAGAGGGAGAAAAAGTAATGAATCAGATAAAGATGTGACAGAATGAGTCAGAGATGGAATACTTCCAACTCTCAAAAGCAGAGATAAGAAAGAGAGGTTATGGAAGAGCAGTGCAGCATGAGTCAGGAAGAGTTAACAGTTTAGTTGAATGCAGTTATGTTGAGTTTTTGCAGTTCCATTTACTTCTATTGAGTTAATTCAGTCAGTATAGATCAAGTCATGGAATTCAGAGGCGGTTTTTCCAAGTTGAGCAATTTAGTGAGAAGCCAAGAGAAACCAGTTTGAATCAGTCAGCTTTAAGAGGAGGAATGAATCAGAATTGCTGAGTTGAACCAGTTAGAGTTCAGAAAGAACTAGCAAGGGTCAGCTTATTCTTCAATAAGCCTATGAGGTAATAATTCCATCTAGTGAATAAAAGTTACATTACAATAGTATGTATTCACTTACTTATATAAGGACATTAGCTATGAAACTAATGAAAACCAAACAAAAATCCATAAAAGTAAGGGTAGTTATGGAGGAAGGACCTAGAATATACAGCTAAACTTTAATAGGAAAAGGCAATAAAATACAAGAAAATAGAAGCCTGGGGAGTAGGTGGTGTCATATGGAAGGTCTATATGATCCAGTCAGAATGTAGTCAGACCCTAGATTACTACAGTCAATAGGAGGGTCAATAGGTTTATTGGAGGAGATATAATGATTGACAGCTAAATTTAAGGGGAATTTAATTGGTGATATTTAAGCTTACTACAATAGAAAACATATAAATGAATGTTATCTAAATGAAATCAACAAATTTGAGAGGGCAATGTCCCAACTGAACATTGCTTGTCATCAAAATTTCTAGTAGTGAGTTTGGATTACATCTAATACAATTGTGGCAGAAGTAGCTTTACAAGATTTTCCTAATAGCCCATGCCATTAACAAGTGCATAGGTATAGTTTTTTCTCCAGAAATTGATACCAATATTTTAATGTAGAATATAACACATACACAACTCATTGATTAAAGAGATGCTGAGCCATTCCCTACATATAACATTCACCTCTTTGTTCCAATAAACTGCATATTCAAAAATAAATACAAAGTTAGCCAAATCCGTTATCCACAAATGTTGTACTGCCTGAAACCTATGTTAGGGCAATAGTGAAACAGAACTTGTGGGAGTAACTAACCACTACATGATTTGATTTAAGGAGTATTCCACTAGATGAAACTCATATCAGACAGTACTTTGGTAACCACAAGTCTGGGATGAGATCCCAGGGACCTAGGATAAATACGAATGATACTGATTTTTAAAAAGGTCAAAATATTTCTAAATCTATTGTGCTATACTCATAGATCATTGCTTTGTTCAGTTGTCACCAGAAAATCTTCTTCCTAGAGTAGATGGAAGCAAGTACAAAAACAATAAAATAAACAAACAAACAAACAAAATCACATCCAGACATTAGGCAGAGAATGAAAGATTTTGGAGCACTCACCCCATAAGATGTCTTGATCCTAAGAGATTAGGGCATGAAGGCTCACTGAAGAACAAGTAGGCATAGTGTAAGAGTAAGAGGACACAAAGGAAACAAAGTCCTCTAAATCAACCTGAGCAAAGCTCATATGAAGTCACAGAGACTGAACCAGCATGCATAGGCCCTCATATGTCTACACTGAGTCTTCAGGGTACATATCAAGACATCCAATTTCATGTTTCTATAGGATTCCTGATGATAAGTGACTGGAAATTTGATTCTTGTATCTGCTGTGGGCTCTCTTTCTTCTATTCTATCTCTTGTGAAACCTTGATGTGATAATTTTTTAATATTTTCTCTTATTTCTTGAATGAATGAAATACTCATCACTAGAGTAAAGGATAACATCTGAAGTGTCACTTATACCTCACAGAGAGGGAAAAATCAGTTTTCTTCAGTAGACTGAAATTGGATACACCACTCTTTCTAGAGCAGCCCTCATGTTCACAGGAAGTTAGTTGACCAGCATATGGTGGGACTTCATACTTTTTTGTGTACTTTCATATTTGGTTATAGTTTAGTGTTTAGTTTTTCTCTTCTTTTAATTTTTCAGTATGGTTTTATTTTGTTTTATAAGTTTTGGAAGGTTTGTAAGTGTACTGATGTTTTCTTTGGTTTTTGATAAAGAACTAAATATGGTGTGAATACGTGGGGGAGAGAAGCTGGAAGGATTAGGGGGAAGAGAGGAATATGATGTCAATATATTTAAATTTAAAGGGTGTTTGAAATAACAAATAATATATTTTATCATGATAATAAAGAAAGCTATTGAGATCATTTGTTCTTTTTATTCTCCCTCAAATTGAATCCAAGAACATAGCAAAAGGATCATCCATCATGGTCAAGAAGGCTTCATCCCAGGATGCAGGGAGGGTTCAATATATGGAAAGCCATCAATATAATCCATTATATAAAAAACAAAGAAAAAAAACACATGATCACTTCATTAGATGCTAAGAAAGCATTGACAAAAATCAACACCCTTCATGATAAAAATCTTGGAAAGATCAGGAATTCAAAGTTCATACTTAAACATTGTGAAAACAATATACAGCAAACCAGTAGCCAACATCAAACTAAATGGAGAGGAACTTGAAGCAATCTCACTACATCTTGGACTAGACAAGGCTGCCCACTGTATCCTTACCTATTCAATACAGTACTCAATGTCCTAACCAGAGCAATTAGACAACAAAAGGAGGATACAAATTGGAAAGGAAGAAGTTAAAATATCCCTCTTTGCACATGATAGGATAGTATATTTAAGTGACCCCAAAAATTCTACCAGAAAACTCCTACACCTCATAAACAACTTTAGCAAGGTGCCAGAATATAAAATTAATTCAAACAAATCAGTAGCCTTCCTCTACTCAAAGAATAAACAGGCTGAGAAAGAAATTAGGGAAATGAAACCCTTCAAAATAGTCACAAACAATATAAAATATCATGGTGTTACTCTAACCAAATAATCTGTAAAGATCTGTTTACAAAACTTGAAGTCTCCGAAGAGAGAAATCAAAGAAGATCTCAGAAGATGGAAAGATCACCCATGCTCATGGATTGGCAGGATTATTATAGTAAAGTATAGTATAGTATAGTGGCCATCTTGAATGCAACCCCCATCAAAATTCTAACTCAGTTCTTCATAGAGTTAGAAAAAGCAATTTGCAAATTCATTTGGAGTAACAAAATACACAGGTTAGCCAAATTAATCTAAACAATATAAGACCTTCTGGGGGAATCGCCAGCTCTCCAACCTAAAAGTATATTACACAGCAATAGTGATAAAAAAAAAACTGCATGGTTTTGCTACAAAGACAGGAAAATAGATCAATGGAATAGAATTGAAGACCCAGAAATGAACCCACACATCTATGGACATTTGCTTATGACAAAGAATCTAAAACCATCCAGTGAGAAAAAAACCAGCATTTTCAACAAATGGTGCTGTTTCAACTGGTGGTCAGAATGTAGAAGAATGCAACTCTGTCTAATCTTATCTACTTGTGCCAAGCTCAAGTCCAAGTGGATCAAAGACCTCTACATAAAACCAGATACACTGACATTAATAGAAGGGAAAGTGTGAAAGAGCCTCAAACATAGGGGCACAGGGGAAAATTTCCTGAACAGAATGCCAATGGCTTATGCTCTAAGATCCAGAATTGACAAATGGTATGTCATAAAATTGCCAAGCTTTTGTAAGGTAAAGGACACTGTTAATATGAGATCATTTGTTCTTAATTCACATTGTAAAATGCTATTGACCACAAGGGAGACAAAATATTTCCAAAACAAAGTTTTATTACAAGACAACATAAAATGATATTAAAAGTATTGCTTATTGCTTGGAAAATAATTTAATCAACAGTTTAAATTAAAATGCAAATGGTATAAAACTTACAGCATTTTTCCCTGTAAAGAAACATGCATTACCACAGGTAATCACAGCTATCTGTTCAGTTTTCTTCTTTCTCTTTTTCATAAAATATATACATGTTATTGAACCAATATTATACATAAAAGTTACTTTTCATGCATTGTTTTAAACAAAATATCCACAATTAGTTTTTAATTTTTTCTTTAAAACAGAACATATCTTTATTATACATCTAATATTATATATTATAATATTATATATTATAATGTTATACATTATATATAATGTTATCCTTGCTATATTAATATATCCTTACTATATATATCCGTATATATCCTTAATATATATATATATATATATATATCTTACTCACAAATGAATTTCAAATTTTGAATGATTTTCTATATACATCTCAGTTGTTTTTATAAATTTGAGATTATTTTTATTTAATCTTTTTTGTTTCTCCTCCTATCACATGTCCAAAAGAATGTCCCTCACCCCACTCCCACACAAACAGACCTCCCTATTCCCTGGGGCCTCAAATCTTTTAGGATTAGGTACATTTTTTTCTTCTATCAGACCAGACCAGCATTCCTCTGCTATATATGTGTTGGTTTCTCATATCAACTAATGTATGCTGCCTGGTTGGTGGCTCAGTATCTGAAAGATCTCATGCATCCAAATCAGTTGAAGCAGCCGGTCTTCCTATGGGGTCACACTCCTCAACTTCCTCCAGTTTTTCCCTAATCAACCACAGGGGCCCTCAATTTCAGTCCATTAGTTGGGTGTAAATATCTACACCTGACTCTTTTATCTGCTTGTTGGGCCTCTTGGCAGGCATGGTATATATTCACTAATAAGTGGCTATTAGCCAAAAAGTACAGAATATCCAGGATATAATCCACAAAACCCAAGAAGAATAACAAGTCAAAAGGCCCAAGTGAGGATGCCACAATCCCACTTTGGAGGGAATAGAAAGCAATTGTGGGGGATGAGGGGTGCAGAGTGAGGAAGGGATCTGTGTGGGAGACTGCAGAGGGAGGTGAAAACATATGGAGGGGAATGAGAGTAAAGCCCTAGTGGCTGACAGAAAAAAAATGGAAACAGACAACCTTGGGAGGTAGGAGGTAGGGGGACCCTATATGTTGTATCAGAGACGTGGGAGGTAAGAGATGCTCAGGACCTAAAGGGAAGGGTCCTTGATGAAGTGCCCTACAGTGGGGAGAGCTAATTTTAATGTCTATCTCCAATAGAAAAGCAAGGCATCACGTGGAGGAATGGGGTTGCTACCACACAGTCAAAAACTCTGAACCAGAATTGTTCCTGCCAAAAAGAATTGCAGGGACAAAAATGAAGAAGAGACTAAGGAAAAGGAGGTTCACTGATCAGGCCAAATTGGGATACAGATCAAGTTGGAGGCTCTCAGAAAGCCTAACACTATTACTGATGCAATAGTGTGCTTACAGACAGATACCTAAATTTGAGATTGTAATTGTAACATTTCTCTTCTTTCTCCCTCCAAACCTGCTCATATAGCATTGTTCAACTTCAAATTTATGGCCTCTTTTTACATAATCTTATTTGATGATATGCTATTAAATATTACCTCAGTCTGTGTAATCAATATTACTCATATAAAAGTTTTCAAGGTTGAGAGATTGATATTGTATAACCAAGTGGTGTGATCTTCAATAACAACAATAACTACAGAAAGCTCACATGTACATGGAAGTTGAACAATGTTCTACTCAATGATAACTTGGTCGAGGAAGAAATAAAAAAAGAAATTAAAGATTTCTTAAAATTTAATGAAAATGAAGATAGAACATACCCAAACTTATGGGACACAATAAAAGCTGTGCTAAGAGGAAAACTCATAGCTCTGAGTGCCTATAGAAAGAAACAGGAAAGAGCATACATCAGCAGCTTGACAGGACACCTGAAAGCTATAGAACAGAAAGAAGCAAATACACCCAAGAAGGCAGGAAATAATCAAACTCATGGCTGAAATCAACCAAGTAGAAACAAAAAGAACTATACAAAGAATCAACAAAACCAGGAGCTGGTTCTTTGAGAAAATTAGCAAGATAGATAAACCCTTAGCCAGACTAACCAGAGGGAACAGAGAGTGTATCCAAATTAACAAAATCAGAAATGAAAAGGAAGACATAACAGAAACTGAGGAAATTCAAAAAATCGTCAGATCCTAATACAAAAGCCTATATTCATCAAAACTGGGAACCCTTGCAGAAATGGACAGTTTTCTAAACAAATACCAGGTACCAAGGTTAAATCAGGAATAGATAAACCATCTAAACAACCCAAGAACTCCTAAAGAAATAGAAGTAGTCATTAAAAATCTCCCAACCAAAAAGAGCCCAGGACCAGATGGGTTTAGTGCAGAATTCTATCAGACCTTCATAGAAGACCTCATACCAATAATGTCCAAACTATTCCACAAAATAGAAACAGACAGAGTACTAAGAAATTCATTCTATGAAGCCACTTATACCTAAACTACACAAAGACCCAACAAAGAAAGAGATTTTCAGTCCAATATCCCTTATAAATATTGAAGCAAAAATACTCAATAAAATTCTTGAAAACAGAAACCAAGAATATATCAAAACGATCATCTATCATGATCAAGTAGGCTTCATCCCAGGGATGCAGGGATGGTTTAATATATGGAAATCCATCAACATAATCCACTATGTAAACAAACTCAAAGAAAGAAACCACAAGATCATGTCATTAGATGCTGAGAAAGCATTTGACAAAATTCAACACCCCTTCATCAAAACAATCTTGGAAAGATCAGGAATTCAAGGCCCTACCTAAACGTAGTAAAAGCAATGTACAGCAAACCAGTAGCTAACATTAAACTAAATGGAGAGAAACTTGAAGCTATCCCGCTAAAATCAGGGACTAGACAGGGCTGCCCACTCTCTCACTACTTATTCAATACACTACTGGTAGTCCTAGCCAGAGCAATCAGACAACAAAAGGAGCTCAAAGTGATCTTCCTTAGAAGTTACTATTTCTTATACTGTCAGCATTTCTTAGATGCCTATAATTTTTTTCTGTAGTGTTAAGCCTCTCACAGAAATTCTCTCATCCACTTGTTCTGACAACCATTCCACAAGCTCTACTATACTGAGCCTCAGGCATGGAAGTACTTTGTTTCTCTAGTCATTGCCTCACAACTCTACAGTTTGACTGGTTGTGGTTTTCTGTAGTAGTTTCTATCACTTAAAATAAGTCTTCCTGAGAAGCAACAAATACTACAGTCATCTGTATTATAAGGACAAAAGTTGTAACTGATCTTTTAATAAAACCATGGTATGAGTTTATTCTCCAAAGCCCATTTTTTATGTTATTTTGTTGACATAATCCAAGTTTGCGTCCAAGACAGTATCTGGAGTAGAACAGAAAGGTGCTTCCTTCCGTAAGGTTTATGCATCTGTAAGATTTATGCAATATATTTTCACTAACTTTTCACAAATGTCGATGCTTTTATTGTGATTATCTTACATGAAATAATAATAAAATATGTGCAAAACTATAGCAGTAATAATTTCATAAATATATGACTGTTTTATATTACATTTACTGATAGCTTCTATAGTAGTAATACAGTAATAGAGAATGATCATCATGTTAGAAAAAACTAAAACTCACAGTAAATATTGGTTTTCAGAAAAACACATACAAAAATAAATGTTGAAATAAAAAATATACTCTTATTTTCACATTTTTTCTATTTTTGTAAGAAATTTATTTATGTACACTATCAAAACACTTAATTCCTACTGTAAAAATCATAGTGTCTCTAATATAAAGAAGGAAACATTTTAATTGCTCTATTTGTAAAAATGTTTATAAACAATGGGATAAAATGTAGAATTTGTTCAAAGAATCAGAAATACCTAAGTAATAAATATGTTCAATTAATGCAGTAGTGAAAAAGCACTTGTTATTGAACACTGTGAGCTAATAGTAATGACTCAGGAACAGAGAGAGTACACTCAAAGTATCCAACTAGAGTTTGTTCCTTTATGTGCTAATTGTCATCTTCCTAGTATTTAAATGATATTATGCATATTCACAAAATATGAAATAGAGCAGGTGCATAAGTTCTACGCAGTTTTACTTCTTGACCATGTGATGTGGAAGAAATTTGGAGAATGTGTAATAATTGGCATACTGAAATTTTCTAGTCAAAATAATATTTTATGCTTCTTATGAATTAATATATTTATTAAAACTTATTTAACTACCATATGTATTATTATAGTATAATAGTATGTATAAAAATCATCTTAGCTTAAAAGTTATTAGATACATAAAAGGAGATTTTGGTGCTTACTTGAACTTTACATATAAGATTTCAATATGAAAGAGTGAATTAATGATGTGCAAAGATATATTGCATCATTGGTTCCTTTCCTATGTTATTGACAATAGAAAAGACAAAATGTCAAAATGCATTGCTAACTTCTTTGATGTTGGGTGTGGAAATCCTTATGGTCACAATTCCCCACTTACTGAGTTCTGAAAATTGTTGTCCTTGGAAATGAATTAATTTGTTGTTGAATATTAACCTGTCTTGTAATTCTTTTGCCCCTGAATATTTTGCTAGAATAAGACATTTTGTTGACTCTTGTGTACATTTTATAACAAATTTTTAAAAACAAAATAGTCTTGCTAAACAAGTACATTTTAATTATCATTTGTATCAGAGTGACAACATTCATGATAACTTGTTAATTTACAATATTAAACTCTTTAGATAACTGATATTAATTTGATGAATTTATAAAAGGATACTTCCAGGGAAATTACTCAACTGTTTGTACATTTTTCAACTTGACAGTGTTAATGCAATGTTTAGGAAACTAAATTTTGACATATTATAATCGCTGTAAATGACTGTACTTTTGCAACATTATTTTATTTGTAGATAATTGATACCATCATTTTTATAATTTGTTATCATTTTATATATTTTGAGTGTACAATGAATTTTTAAATACATAAGATATTCACCTTCCAGTCTCTTGTGATATTGTCCAATGTCATAGTTTATCAAAGGTGAGTAAAGAATAAGATTTGAGGTGATCATATCGATATTATCAGACTGTGGATATAATGTCAGTATTTAATTAGATGCTCTCCCCAAGAAAAAAGAACATTGAAGTAAGAAGACAACAGAAACCAAAGGATTCTAAGAAGCATTAATATTAGCCTATGCTTCACAAAGTATCAAACATGAGTAGAACTGTGATGTGCAAAATATACAATAAAAAAATTGGTTACTTTTTAAAAGCAATAGAGAGTTAACATTTTTTTAACCATTTTAACTTTTATACATATTGAAGGCTCAGAATAATTTTCACAACACAAAGTTTTTATGCTGTAATCAGAGACACTCAATCACATTATGCATATTCTACTGCAACATAAATTATTTTTAAGGTTTCAAAAATTAATTAATAATTACATATTACTATCATTTATTACCCAGATTTTTGATTTAGGGTGATTACAATACATTAAATTATATGTTACTTATAATGAGGATTTATAAACAAGATGGTGAACATAGAAAGGTTGCACATATTAAGTAAATCACATCAAACAGCATTGTCATTACAGCATTTTCTGTAAGATAGCTAATCAATTTGATAAAACATTAGTTGAGAAAATAATTACTCGTAATTATCAGTGTAATCAGTTTAACATGGCAAATTGTTTTCATCATATAGGCTTTGAATTAATACTTGGAGACAGAGTGAATAAAGACACAGAATGTATTTCATTTTGGTAACTTTGTTTTCAGATAAACTATTTTATTTGTATTTCTCATACTATATATGTGTTTTATATATATATATATATATATATATATATATATATATATATATATATAATTTAAATTTACTGTTTTTATTAAATTTTAAAATCTTACTGACAAAGATATAGAAAATGTACTGATGAGAATGGGAGAAAGTTAAATATTTATCCACTAATGATGGTAATGTAAATGCATAGAGTCACTACGTTTTCTCTAAAAATTAAAAATATGATTCCTACCCCCTAAGCATATACTCAAAAGTCTCTCTTTCTCTCTCTCTCTCTCTCTCTCTATATATATATATATATATATATAATGAAAATTCAGTGCCTATGTAGATTGATTCATTCTTACTTTAAATAACTTTTCTTTAGATTGCTATAAAAAACAATAAACTATATATAAAACTTACTTGTAAGCAATATTCAGCTATTATTGCTAACATGTATTGGAATGAAATATTCTTAATTTTTTTTTTATTTTTACAACATCATGAAATTCATATGTTCAGAACTCAGATTTAAAATTTTAAATAATTAGCAAGGATTTTTTTCATTAACACTGATGAAAAGATTATAAAATATTTTTCTGTTTTAAATTTTGTGAACAATTAGATTACTCGAAGGGTGGATTACTATGATAACGTGCTGTCCAGTAAGATGAGATATAAAATTTACATTATAATTATATGTAAACATTTTGTTAAAAATTACTATAGCCTGTGTGCTGCTATATCAACTTTAATACATTTTTAAAGAATCCTTTCATAGTTTTCATGAATATGTAAACAAATTCTGGCTATGTTAAATTTTAATTATTTATAAAAACATGTTTGGTATCCTATCTAAATGTAAATTATATTACAAAATTTCTAATAATAATATTAAAAACACTTTCCAGATTTAAAAACTGCAAAGGAAATAGCATGAATGCACTGCTAAGTATATTTTTAACTCATAATTGCATATTATACCTAGTGTTAGGGAAGTGTTGTTTTGTAATGTAAGGTGTTTTAATTTTATTTACCTCAATCTGAGGTTATTCTCCTGTTTAAACAGCAGTCAGAAAAGCTTAGAATTATTTCCCTTTACCAATTTTCTTCAATTTTGTACTTAGAGTTAATAAACTACTAAATTTTGCTCTTAAATGAGTATCACTTCTAAATAAATAAATAAATAAATAAATAAATATATCCCTATAAATAAAAAACTAGCTGAAGTTACTTTACCAACAATGGGCAGAGAGCTAACAGTAGATTTTACCTTAAAAAAGATGGGAGAATTTGAGACGTTTCCTACATGGCAAAGTTCTCCTGAGCATTAATTGAATAATTTTACCAGGAGTGTAAACAGAATTCATCTTTTCAAAACACAGTTCAGAAAAATCTTATCAAACAGCCAGTGATAAGAAAATTTTTTTAAAGCCAAACTGGTCTTGATTTTGCATATAAATTAGATTCTAATCTCTGGCTTATTTCAAGGCTTGGAATGTGCCAAGGAAATTATGAGCACCACATTTATAACCAGCAGACATTTTTAGTTAATGTACATACAATTACATTTAAATGATATTAATCTACCATACAGAATACTGAAATAGAAATTAGACTATTCAGCTTGAACACATAGGCACAGGGGAAATTTTCCTGAAGAGAACACCAATGACTTATGCTCCAAGATCAAGAATGGAAAATGGGACCTCAAAAAATTGCAAAGATTCTGTAAGGCAAAGGACACTGTCAATAGAACAAAATAGCAATCAACAGATTGGGAAAAGATCTTTATCAATCCTACATGTGATAGAGGACTAATATCTACTATATATAAGTTACTCAGGAAGTAGACTCCAGAGAACCAAAAAACCCTATTTAAAAAATTCCACACAGAGATAAACAAAGAATTCTCTACTGAGGAATATAGAGTGTCCAAGAAGCACCTAAAGAAATGGTTAACATTCTTAATCATCAGGGAAATGCAAATCAAAACAACACGTAGATTCCATCTCACACCAGCCAGAATAACTAAGATCAAAAACCCAGATGACAATAGATGGTGGTGAGGATGTGTAAAAAGAACACTCCTCCATTGTTGGTGGGATGGCAAGCTGATACAACCGCTCTGGAAATTAGTCTGGAAGTTCCTCAGAAAATAGGACATAAAACTACCCGAAGACCCAGCTATTCCAGTTCCAAAAGATGTTCCAATATATAACAAGTACACATGTTCCTCTATTTTCATAGCAATCTTATTTATGACAGCTAGAAGCTGGGAACAACCCAGTTGTCCTTCAACAGAAGAATAGATAGAGAAAACATGGTATATTTGCACAATGCAGTATGACTCAGCTATTAAAAACAATGACATCATGAAATTTTCAGGCAAATGGATGGAACTAGAAAATATCATCCTGAGTGAGGTAACCCAGTCACAAAAGAACACACATGGTATGTACTCACTGATAAGTAGATATCAGCCTAAAAGCTCAGAATAGGCAACTACATTTCACAGACCATATGAAGCTCAAGAAGACAGAAGACCAAAATGTGGATGCTTCCATTCTTCCTAGAAGGGGGAACAAAATACTCTCAGGAGGTAGAGAGTGGGAGGGATTTGGGAGAAAGAGAGGAGGGGGAAGGGAAAATTGGGGGACAGGATCAGATTTGGGAAGGAAGGGAGCCACCAGTAAGTCCCAGATGCCAGGAAAGCAAAAGGCTCCCAGTACCCAATGAGGATGACATTAGCTGAAATACCCGACAAAGGGGAGAAAGAACAAGTAGAGACCAGGTTAGGCATGGCCTCCGGTTGAGGGATGGGGCCACCCACTCTTCTCAAAAATTTTAACCCAAATATGCTCCTGTATAAAAGAAATACTGGGACAAAGAGTGAAGTAGAGGGTGAAGGAGAGGCCATCCAGAGACTTCCCTACCTGGGGAGTCATCCCATATGCAGCCACAAAACCCAGTCATTATAGCTGATGCCAAGAAGTGCTTGCTGACAGTAGCCTGATATAACTGCCTCCTGAGAGGTTCTTCCAGCGTCTTACCAATACAGATATGGATGCTTACAGACAACCATCAGCCTGAACATGGAAACCCCAATGGGAGAGTTATGGGGAAGACTGAAGGAGCTGAAGGAGTCTGCGATGCCATAGGAAAACAACAGTATTAACCAACAAGACCCCCCCTAGAGCTCATAAGGACTAGACCACCCACCAAAGAATGAACATGGAGGGACCCATGGCTCCATCTGCATATGTATCACAGTATGGTCTTGTCTGACATCAATGAGAGGGGAGGCCCTTGGTCTGGTGAAAGCTTGATGCCCCAGTGAAAGTGAATGCTAGAGTTGTAAGGTGAGAGTGGGTAGGGTGTTGGGGGAGCATCCTCACAGAAGCAGGGCATGGGATAGGGGGTTTTCAGAGGGGAACACACAGAGGGATAACAATTGAAATGTAAGTAAATAAAATAACTAATAAATTGCCTTTTAAAAAGAAGAATTGCGCTGGTCTTTCTTGGGAATCAGGAATTTCCACACAAACCACTGAAACCCTAGTCCCAGTTAAGAATAGTTTATTATATATATACTACAAGAATGGTCATGGCTGCAGCCTAGATTTGGGAGCTAATTTTTCCAGAGTCAGTCTATAAGACTAGAACAGGAAAAACCACAGTGAGTTCATGTGCAAGTACAGGACATGCCACCTGGTGGTTAGCTCTGACTCAAGCTATTTAGCTAACTAGACAGAACAGTTCTAACTGACCTTTATTCTGATTAGTCCCATGTGGAGCTTATGGTTGTAGAATTTCTTCAAATTAACAAACCTCAAAACATGTAGAATGTAACAGGTATGTGGTCAGCATGACCTTTCTCTGAGACAAGCTAATCTTTTGTGTCAGCAGTTGAACTCTGTTTATATTAGCAATATTATATTAGCAATATGAAATGTCTGGCAGTCATTTTAAGATAGAGGAGATTTTAAGCTAAGGAGCAGTCTCAATACAGGGACAAGGTTTCAACAGGCATGGGGTACCATCACAGAAATAGCAACCCTAACTAAGATAGGGAATCTCTAGGAATAAGGGACATCCTCTAACATAAAAGAAAATGAATATTTCACAAAATCAACAATATAGAGGTATGCATCTATTGGTAAGAGTGAAAAGAGTGGGAACGAAAAACAGATTTCTGGCATTCTTACCCAATATCACCCCTGCCTTCAGCAAAAATAGATGCAATGGGAGGCAGCTAAAAATGAACTACTATGTTTTTGTCAAATAGTTTCTCAATCCAAGTCAATGGTCATGTTCTTCATCCAAAAAGTGGTTTAAAACACCACCTTATTCAAAATTATTATTCTATGTGGTGGTTGTTTCATCACTGCACAAAGAAAGAGTGTCTTAACATGTCTCTAACCCCACCCCTTTTTTTTCTTCTTCAAAAAATGTTGCTTCCTTAGATACAAGTGCATGCTGAAGAAGTGATTGGAAGCAGTGGGCTGGTTTTCTTTTTCAATTGTATTACCTAGAAATTGTTAAAATTCCCTGAATTCACAGCAAAGTAATCAGTGTTAAAACAAGGAATTCAAATCCTCTAAATATCTGGGCATTTTAAACATAGGTTGAAAGACACTCTGTATTTAAATTACTTTAATTTGTGTCTCAGTAAGTTTAAAATAAAGTAGAAAGATTAAAGTGATTTGCAAGTAAACCTCATTACAAAACAATAACTACCATACATTTAAGAATGCAATAGATTAACCAGCATATAAAAGCCATACTCTCTTAAATGGAGCTAAGTACCATCCTGTGTACCAAGAAGCAATACAAATGACCTGTATTCAAAACAATAAATTCATTATTAAGAATGTACTCAGAAGTTGCGTATAGGAAGATCATTACAAGTTCATGAGCCTCATAAGCCACAGAAAGTGGCATTTTATATCAATCAATTACTTACATTGAAATCTTACAAAGCTGTAAAGCACTTAAGTGATCTATCAAGATGATTTATATTTTATGAAATTTAAAGGTTTTAAATATTTTTTAAGCAGAAAAAAGGAAAAGGAAAATTATGTGCTCATGAGCCTTCATTTCCAAGGCATTGAAAACCAACATGAGTCAATTTATTTTATTTTCAAAGAAAATTAAGTAGTTAAAATATTTTGTTTGTTGCATTGCTGTTTGTTTGATTTATAGTTTGAATTCAATAGTGTCAGGGGACAAGAATAAACAAATTAAAACAATTTATTTTTTAATAAATATTTATAGTGAGTTTTTAAAAAGAGAGAAAATGGGAAAGGAGAAGTATATATCTGAGAAGAAAACAAATTCTAAAATATTAAATGCATAGCACTTCTATGGTGAGATTAAACCAGTGACTTTAGCCTCGCTGAATGACATAAAGTATCAGTGGCTGATGTTGGCATGCCTTGATTAAATCACCTCCCCAGTGACACAGGATGTGGGAGGTAGGACAGAATAAGTAATATATTTTATATATTAGCATTCTCTCAGATGTAGGAATGGTAAAGATCTTGTCCTACTGACAGTGTCCTTTGCCTTACAGAAGCTTTGCAATTTTATGAGGTCTCATTTGTCAATGCTTGATCGTAGAGCATAAGCCATTGGTATTCTGATCAGAAAATTTTCCTCTGTGCCTATGTTTTCTTCTATTACTCTGAGTGTAACTGGTTTTATGTGGAGATCCTTAATCTACTTGGACTGGAGCTTTAAATAAGGATATAAAAATGAGTTCATTTGCATTTTTCTACATGTTGACCTCTAGGTGAACTAAACCCATTTGTTGAAAATGCTGTCCTTTTTCCACTGGATGCTTTTTATTTTTTGTTAAACCTCAAATGACCATAGGTGTGTGGGTTCATTCTGGGTCTTCAATTCTATTCCATTAATCTACTTGCTTGTTTCTGTACCAATACCATAGAGTTTTTTTTATCATTATTGCTCTGTATGCAGCAGATGGTTAGGGATAGTGATGCCCCCAGAAGTTCTTTTATTGTTGAGAATAGTTTTTAATATACTGGGTTTTTTGTTATTCCAAATGAATTTGCAAATAGCTCTTTCTAACTCTATGAAGAATTGAGTTGTACTTTTAATGGGCATCATATTGAACCTGTAGATTGTGTTCAGCAAGATGACTATTTTTACCATACTAATCCTGCCAATCCATGAGCATGGAAGATGTTTCCATCTTCTGAGATCTTCAATTTCTTTCTTCAGAGACTTGGAAGTTCTTGTCATAATCTTTCAATTGCTTGGTAAGAGTCACATAAAGTTATTTTTTTTCCTTTTTTCTTCTTCTTTTTTTTTAGGAGCTGAGGACCGAACCCAGGGCCTTGTGCCTGCTAGGCAAGCACTCTACCACTGAGCTAAATCCCCAACCCCTCACATCAAGTTATTTTATATTATTTGTGACTATTGTGAAGTGTTTTCTTTCTCTAATTACTTTCTTATTCTGTTTATACTTTGAATAGAGTAGTAATATTGATTTGTTTGAGTTAATTTTGTATCCAGCCAATTTGCTGAACTTGTTTATCAGGTTTAGGAATTCTCTTCTGGAAGTTTTGTGATCACTAAAATATATTATCATATCACCTGCAAATAGTGATATTTTGATTTCTTCCTTTCAAATTTGTATCCCTTTGACCTCTTATTGTTGTCCACTTGTTCTGGTTAGGACTGAATAGGTAGGGAGGGAGTGAGCAGCCTTGTCTAGTCCCTGATTTTAGTGGGATTATTTCAAGTTTCCCTGCATTTAGTTTGATGTTGGCCACTGGTTTCCTGTATATTGATTTCACGATGTTTAGGTATGGGTCTTGAAATCCTGATTATTCCAAGACATTTAACATGAAGTGGTGTTGAATTTTGTCAAATGCTTTCTCAGCATTTAATGAGAGGATCATGTGATTTTTTTTCTTTAAGTTTGTATATATAGTGGATTACCTTGACGGATTTCCATATATGGAACCATCCCTGTATCCCTAGAATGAAACCTTCCTAATCATGGTGGGTATTCATTTTGATATGTTCTTGGATTCTATTTTTGAGAATTTTACTGAGTATTTTCCCTTAGATATTCATGAGGGAAATTAATCTGAAGTTCTTTTTTTTTTTTTTGTATGTTCTTTGTATGGGTTAGGTATAAGCATATTTGTGGCTTTGTGGAATGAATTGTGTAGTGTTCTTTCTGTTTCTGTTTTGTAGAATAGTTTGAAGAGTATTGATATTAGGTCTTCCCTGAAAGAATTCTTTCCTAAACCCATCTGGTACTGGGTTTTTTTGTTTGTTTGTTTGTTTTTGTTTTTGTTTACAAGACTTTTAATGACTTTCTATTTATTTAGGGCTTTGGGACTGTTTAAAATTTTTTTCTGATCCTGATTTAACTTTGTTACCTGGTGTCTGTCTAGAAAATTTTCCATTTTATCCAGATTTTTCAGTTTTGTTGAATATAGGATTTTGTAGTAGGATCTCATTTATTTTTTAATTTTCTCAATTTCTGTTGTAGTTTCTCCCTTTGTATTACTGATATTGTTAATTCAGATGCTGTCTCTGTGCCCTTTGGTTAGTCTGGTTAAAGGTTTAACTATCCTGTTGAGTTTTCTTAAAGAACCAGTTCCTGGTTTTGTTGATTCTTTGTGTTGTTTTTGTTTCTGCTTGATTGATTTCAGCTGTGAATTTGATCAATCCCTGTTGCCTACTCCTCTTGTGTGTATTTGTTTCCTTTTGTTCTAGAGCTTTCAGGTATGCTCTCAAGCTGTTAATGTTTGTTCTTTCTAGTTTTTATTTTTGTTTATTTGCTTGTTTGTTTTCTTTTTTCTTTCTTTCTTTCTTTTATTTTTTGGAGGGACTCAGGCAATCTTGTTTCTAGTTCTTTATCTACTGCAGACATTATGAAATCTGTTTCAAATGGCCATTACAAAGAAATACATCTCAGGTGTTTTGGACAGCAGGAGATTATACAGGAGAGTGGTCTGATTTAAAATTTAAAAAAAAAGTTTTAAGGATTTACCATTCATAAATATTTGAACTAATTTCTTACTATAAACCAAATAGAACCCAATTGGATATGGTCACATTAATACCAGGAAACTCCATTTGTACAGTTCTAGAGGAAGCTACAACCCAGAAGATATGGACAGATGATGATGTTGATTATGAGATAAGGAAGCATGTCTTAGCATATTGAAGATTATTTGAAAGTTAAGATTAATCAGCTGGAGATGACAAGCAGATAGTCAAGGAGAAAAATGAATCCATGTAAAATTAATACCACTGTCTATATACTCTTTTGAGAATTTTACATTCATTCATAAAAGATTTTGATTGTTTTGAAAACATATGATTTGAAAATTTCCATTCATTGAATCAAATTAGCACACTGAGAATTAACTTACAGAAGTGAGAGTAAATTTGCAGGTACAATCAAAAAATTTCTTGAGACAGCAGTTTGTGTGCCAAAAACAAATATTTTTTATCAGGAGTATTTAAGGTAAGTGTACAAAGTGACTTACCAACACCCAAGGTACATCTCACAAAGCAAAAGGTAAAATCTATAATATATTACCAAACACAACAGAAATAGATTTTTAATCTTCTGAAGGCTTATAACTTACACCATTGGTATGACTAAAAAGAAACATTAAAGCTAAAATAGTTGTGATGTAATTACTTAAAATGTAGGGATTCCTATTATGAATGGAAACTGAAATGTGAATAAGTCAAAAGAAATTATTATTTTTTGCCGGTTTTTTGAAAGAGATGAAGTGGACAAGGTTTTAAGAAAAGGCAATGGATCAAAACAAATGTCAACTACACTTCCACTAATATGAATATTTATAGAAATACAATGTTTTATCCATTGACAAGAGACATAAAGCATAGTAAATTATTTTTGTGAAATGACCTCAGTATTTATCCTAAGAACATAAAGCTATTTCTAAAACTAATGGGAAAAAGAGTCTCATTATCTGTTAATGAAAACTCTGTGTTAATAGTGAGAAAAGTGTGAGAAGCAGACACTATTGTGCTATGAGAAAAAATGTTGAGTATATAAAAGCATGTTTATGAAAGCAACTTGGAAAGATTGAATAGAATGTCATTATAGTGATCATCATTCTAATTTTGCTAATTTTTTGAAAATTTTGTACATTGTGTTTAGTATTTGCTCATATTAATACCCAGTTTCCCCAAAGTGCTCCCAGATTTACAGCTTTTTCATCAATTATCCAGCACTTGTTAACTTCTGTATAGATCTATGTTTAACAAGATCTGTTGTTCAGGACTTAATGAGATCTTGAAAAGAGAAATAGTAGTAAATTCTATTCATTTACTATCATAGATAATGGTACTAATTTTGGGAAGTTATAGTAAAATTAAATAAAAAAAGCCTATGCAAGGGTATCCTACATAAAATGTATATAATAAACATTGCATTTGTATCATATTTTCATTTATTTTATGGTTCTATTTATTTTATGGTTCCCTTTTAGCAAATGGGAACTTGACAGACATCCCATTGGTCTCCAGTTATCTAGTCCCAGCTCAAATTCAAGAATGTGACAGAAAATTTATAATAAAATAAAACCAAAAAATCAAAAACTTCTGTTCTCTCAGTCTTTTGGAAAGGAGAAATGATGGAGGAGAGCAGGTAACATAGGCCTCCATAACCTTATCCCTAGGAGAGGATGCATAGTTGTACCTGAGTCAGCAAGAAAACACCTCAAAGTGTCAAAGAAGCAGTCACAAGAAGAAAGGAATAAAAGATACATCAAACGCCATGATCATTACTAAAAGCATCCTTGAACTCTCAAATATTTAGTTTCTTACGCAAATCAGGACTTAGGTATCCAATAGGTATTCAATGGACCTACCAGCAGGATTGATATGGATCTACCATATCATAGATCCATATCTATATTTATCTATCTATCTGTATCTATATCTATATCAAATCTATCTCTATCTATGTAAAATCAATCTCATCTCTATAGCTATCTAATCTATATCTATCTATATCTATATCTATGTCTATATATATATATATTATTTCACTCAATGTCTGCTTACTGAAGTCAATGAATTAAATAGAGAATCAATCTTCACATGAGTAGAATACAGCAGATGTGATCCATTGGTTTAAGCAGTCTGAGTATTAAAAAAATTTATTTACCTTTTTTTCTGGAACGATATAAATTTTTTTAGAAATAACACTTAAATTTTTCCTTGTGAATTTCAAACATATAGACACATATGAACAATTGTCAATCTTAGGTCTTCATTTTATAATTATTTCTACTGTGCAATAATTTCTCAACCAATTCAAATAAAACAAAGTTCAAGAAATATATGTTTTCATGTTTTTAGTACTGTAAAACAACATCATGACCAAAAGCAATTACAGGATTGAAGTATTAATTCATTTTACATTTCCACAGAATGATCCATTGCTGAGGGTAGTCAAGGTAGGAACCTGGATAAAAAGCCAATCCAGAAGCTGTGAAGAAGTGCTGTTTACTTGCTTGCTTCCATGGGTTGCTCATTATGCTTTGTTGTTGTAGTTTTATTTGATGGCTTTTACTTTTTATAATCGTGTAATTTTTAAAAATTTCTTTTATCTTTGAGATTGTATTATAATTTGACTTCCCACTTCGCATTATTCTCTCCAGATTGTTCATACCTCCTTCCTCAGCCTTATGGAAAATAATACCCAAGGTCACCAGCTGGGGATGGGATGACCCACAATAGTGGGACCTCACACAGCATTCATTAGTTAAGAAAAAAATCGCCACAGGATTACCACAGCTCAATATTTTGGAGCTATTTTTCAACAGTGGTTTCTATTTCCAGATATGTCTCTGCTCACATCAAGTTAGTAAATAAACCCCACACTAATGACCTCTTGCCAACTTGTCTGAAAGTCACATGACTATTCAACTGGTCAATTATAGCTTTTCTTTTCTTGTCCTTCCTCATATACTATAGTAATGATAACATCAGAAATCCATCATTTTGAACTATTTAAAGTTCCATGGTCTTTGAAAATAAAATACTTCTCAAACTCGGTCTCTTTAAAGTATCTAAAATATCTAAAAACACTTCTAAAGTTTAATCATGGGCAACTGTAGAAATTAGGAAATACGTTAAGTAATTTCTCGTTTTATGAAAGAAGCCCCGGACAGAGTCACAATTAAGTAAAAGCAAAATCAAAATTTCACAGGGCAAAGAGGTGCTTCCTGTTCAGGACTCAGTAATGACTCCCTGGTTCATCCATGGCCTGAACTACTGTTTTACACACACACACACACACACACACACACACACACACACACACACACACACACACACACACACACACATATATATATATATATATCTTATTTTATAGGTTCAGTCCAGCTCATCTCCTCAGTTGTTTCTGTTCTTGGCAGCTGTCTCATGGAACTGATTATATTTGTGATAAAATATTATCCTACATACTCCACATATACTTACATTACAAATGGAAACATCTTTCAAATGATTTATTGCTACATCTTAATTTTGACTGAGCTATTGTATTTATCTTAATTTCGAACTATAAATGTTCAGTGCATTTACAACCCAAAAATAATGAATATTAGCTACATTATGAGGCCTATATGCATTATTTTATTTTTCAGTTTGTAAAGTTTGCTTTTAGTTTAAATAGAATAATATATTATTTCCATTTATAGTATATTTTTCTTTAAACTAATGTATTTTAAAAATCATAATTCTAAGGTTATAATTTAGGAAGTTATATAATTTTATAAGTAACTCATTTTACTTATATATAATGCTTCCTTATTCATTGATACACATACTTGGGCTTTCTGTGTGGCCCGTGAGTTATTGATTAATTGTACGTTAAATCAGTCAAACAGTAGAACAACATGAAAATAATCTTTCAGACAGTGGCCATTTAACCAAATCTGTATTTTGTTATGAGTTGCATAGAATATACATTTAAAAGAGCACAAATCACTTGCAATTATTTATTCGTAGAGCGGAACTTTCATTACATTCTGAATTTTGAACACCCCATAACCCTTAATGAAACCTCCCCTCATAGACAATTTGAAACAATCATTTATAAGTTTTTGTCTTTGTGGGTACACCTGCTCTGCAAACGTCTATAAAAGGAATCTTTAAAAAATTGTTGTTACTTTATATAATTTTTTAAATGTTATCCTAAAATGTAGCATATTCTAGAACTTGATTTCCTGTTGAAAATAATATTCAATGTTGGGGTATGAAGCATTTTATTTCTTCACTTGGATATAGATAGGAAGGTAATTTCCATTTTGTATTTGTGATGTAATTCTGCTTGGAACAAGCCTTTAAGTGAACTTCTACTTTTATTCTTTCTCAGTGCAAAGCAAAATGTGAAATTAAGCCATATTGTAGATCTATAGCAGACAAGATAAAAATTTACAGATTTCTTTATAAGGTAGTTGTCCATTTTCCCTTTGACCCATAATATAGAAGATTTCTAAGAACTTCATATATTTGAAAACATAGTCATACTCATTTATATCTCCCTTCTGTAGGCATTTTAGTTGACTTCAGTAGCATTCAAATATGCATTTAAATTACAATTTGTTTATGACCATTCAGGTCGAACATTCTTTTTATTTACCATTTTTATGTTACTCTTTTGGAGAGAATCTATTTCTGTAAATTTTTATTATGTCAGATTTGTTGTCTTTATGTTGAATCTCAAAAATTCTCTATTCAAGACAAAAATTAGGCAAATAGTTAATGGGCAAATAGCTTATAAATATTTTCTCATATCATGTGACTCTTTTCTGCTTTGTTTTCACCATAGTTTGTACACAGTGTTTCACTGCAACAAACTATGAAAATCTTGTTTTATCGCCTACCTACTGAGATTCAAATTATGAGTTAAAATATTTAGCTTCATTTCAGTTTCTTAAAAGTATTGTTTAATCATTTTTCTCTTACTGGGTTGCCTTATTCAGCCTTGATATGAGGCTTTGTGCCTAGTTCTATCACATGTTGTTATGTGGTGTTCCGGTTTATATCCCTGGGTTGCTCACTATTTTCTGAATGGACAAAAAAAAGAACAGTGGATTTGGGGAAGAGAATAAGGGGAGGGGAGAACTGGGAGGAACGGAGGAAGGAGAGGCAACAGTCAGGATGTATTGTTTGGAACAAAAATAAATAAGAGAAAGAAATTGGAAAAAAAGAAAAAAATATTGTTTGAAAGTGCAAAAATTTTTAGTTTGCTGAACTGAAATATTTTTGTCATGTCCACATTCATTGTCATGTCTCACTAATAGTGTTAGATTTTACATTGAGAAATGTAATATATTTGTAATAAATTTCATGTGTGCTATAAATGAAACATATTGTGCTTATACACTTGCACATCTAGATTCTCATATTCCATGGACTGAGAAGACTACTTTTCTGTTATATTTTGCCAGAGATTCACATAAGATTAAGAAATTCTTTGTTAAGTTATTTACATTGAGAGTATAAAATACTGTTCTATTGACTAATAGCAAAATCTTTATGCCAGTACCATATCAGTTTTTTAGATAAGGTTTTGTGTGTTTTATTTAGTTGTAATTAAGGAATACATCTATTACTCTAGGATTGAGGCTATGTTATATATCTGTCTCGCTTCATCATTAGCTGTTTTTATTGGCATGATCCTTGTTCAGGCCTTGTTTAGGCAGACATGTTGGTGCAACTTTACCAATGTGATTTTTCAGACCTTCAGGAGATTAAATTGCACAAAAAATTACTGTCTGTCTGTCTGTTTAAATCTTTCAACCTCTTCTTCCACAAATATACCTTAGTCATAGATGGGACTGAGAAAAATCATATTTCTTAGAGAAGACACCATTAATATGTTATCTAATAAAAATGGATAGCCATGAAAATGTATAAACAGAAGTAATATTGGATGGATCAAGCAGGTTGTATCTATCTATTTGGAAATACACACACACACAAACACACACACACACACACACACACACACACACACTCTTCTAGAGTTACAGTTACCATAAATCTCTCTGATGAGGGCTGAACAAGGCTCTGGTTTATGAATACAGCAGCGTATCATTAGGAATTGTTTTCTTGTTATTTTCAATTAGCAAACCAATAGAATTTGGTTTTCTTCTAGGTTCATTGTCTATCTAGTCTCAAGTCCTTGTCATTAAGAGTAATGTTTTATAAACATATTTCTATTCAATTTATCTTATTTTACAGAATTCATCCACACATACCTTCCTTTTGTTTTCCAAAACAATGTTTTTCTACATTTATATCATATACACATACAGACATATGTACAGAAATACATATGTACGTATGATTTGCATCTATGTAAGTTATTATCAATAGATCAGAGATAAAACATTGGCTTTTCTGTGGTTTGCTGTGTTCACTTAAAATGGTTATGTACAGTTGCATTTATTTTCCTGAAAATAGCATGATTTAAATATTATATGTGTATGTGTTCATTTTATAATCCCATTTATCAATTGAGTTATTTGACTATTTAGTTTTTTAATTCTTCATATATTTAACTATTAATTTTGATTATCTCTTTTAGAGGGATAAAACTAACCCCAACTGGTAATTAGCCTATGAACCAATCTCTCCATAATACTAAAATTTTAATCAGTCACTAAGTCTATAGATAAAAATTTCCTCAGGAGCTTTCACTAATAGTGCACCCTGTTTCACAAAAATCTCATGTTGTGCATGTAGTACCAAATATGATTGAATAAATATTATAAGGACACTTGTAGTTTGGAAGACTCATTCTTTTTTTTTTCTATTTTTTTTAATTTTTTTCTTCCTCCATCTTTATTAAATTGAATATTTCTTATTTACATTTCAAATGTTATTCCCTTTCCCGGTTTCCAGGCCAACATCATCCTAATCCCTCCCCCTCCCCTTCTATATGGGTGTTCCCCTCCCAATCCTGCACCCATTACCGCCCTCCCCCCAAGAATCCCATTAACTGGGGGCCCAGCCTTGGCAGGGCCAAGGGCTTCCCCTTCCACTGGTGCTCTTACTAGGCTATTCATTGCTACCTATGTGTTTGGAGCCCAGGGTCAGTCCATGTATAGTCTTTGGGTAGTGGCTTAGTCCCTGGAAGCTCTGGTTGGTTGGCACTGTTGTACATATGGGGTCTCAAACCCCTTCAGCTTTTTCAGTCCTTTTTCTGATTCCTTCAATGGGGTTCCCGTTCTCAGTTCAGTGGTTTGCTGCTGGCGTTCACCTATGTATTTGCCATATTCTGGCGGTGTCTCTCAGGAGAGATAAACATCCATTTCCTGTCAATTAAGACTATCATTAACACCTACTAATTGCACTCTCAAATGGGAATTTTATGTACGTACCAGAGTATAATGTCTTTCAGTATTTGTTCTGTACATTACTGTCACTTCATTCTTTTACTCCTGTTATGAATCTTTGGTAGACTCACAACTGCTTTCTATTCCAGCAAAAATGATCATCTTTCATTTCTTGGTATTTATAGGGTATAATGAATACTGATGTTTTTCTGAAATTGTTAAGTTGATTTCAACCATTTGCATTCACTTTCAAATTCACATTTAGTTTTTCCATGTTTGGTTATAATTTTAGTTATGAATCTTGAGATTTTCACTTTTATAACACTCCATTTCATTTACACATTTATACTTGATGTGGTCTTGTTATCACCTTCATTTGCTTTACTAATCATGAAGTAGTTTACCTCCTTGAACTTATTTAAGAAGCCTATCTAAGTTCTAGCCACCATCTGATCATTTCAATAAAATGCTTTTCTTGTCTGCTATTTCAGTAGTGTATAAGAGAATCTTTCCCGTTCCATATTGGAAATCTTTTCCTTTTGTTGAGTTTTGTCATATTCTGTCACTGAATACTTTAAAACTATTCCTCAGGGAGCTATTTAATTGGGTGTTCACATAGACAGAGTAGAGTGGGCACATATCATAAATGATTCCTAATAATATCCAGGGGCAGAATATTGTACCAGTAATAATATTATCTTCAGTAAATGTCTAGTATTTGGTACTCTTTCCATTTATTCCAATTTACTAATATATTAACATGATTACTTTTATTAAATACAATTTTATTTTACTATCTAGACATTTTGTTACCTATTTTAAAAATTTATGTTTTCTCTCACAGTTCTATGTGTTCAAACCGATTAGTTTTTTTTTTTAACACTGTGTTTAATATGATTTCTTTTCATGTAAGAATACCTTGAGGTTTGAATTTTATTTTTAATTTATACTTCCTTTTTATCCTTTTTTTATAGGATGTATTTCTTTATTTACATTTCATTTGTTATCCCTTTCCTGGTTTCCTCCTATCCCCTCTTCTTCCCCGATTAGGGTGTTCCCCCTATCAACTCCCGATAACCCCCTTCCCCCAATTCCCCTGCATTAGAGAGTCCAACCTTGGCAGGACCAAGGGCTTCCCCTTCCACTGCTGCCCCAACAAGGCTATCCTCTGCTACATATGCAGTTGGAGCACTGGGTCAGTCCATGTACAGCCTTTGGGAAATGGTTTAGTCCCTGGGAGGTCTGGTTGATTGGCATTGTTTTTCTTATACTGTTGCAAGCCCCTTCAGTTCTTTTAATCCTTCCTCTAATCACTCCAACAGGGGTCCCTTTCTCAGTTCAGTGGTTTGTTGCTAGCATTTGCTCTGTATTTGACATGCTCTGGTTCTGTCTCTCAGGAGAGATCTATATCCAGTTCCTGTCAGCCGGCACTTCTTAGCTTCATCAATCTTACATAGTTTTGGTGACTGTATATATATATATATATATATATATATATATATATATATATATATATATATATATATGGGCCACATGTGGGGCAGGCTTTGAATGGCCGTTCTTTCATTCTCTTCTCTAAACTTTGCCTCCATATCCCCTCCTATGGATATTTTTGTTTCCACTTTAAATAAGGAGTGGAAGCATCCGCATTTTGGTCATCCTTCTTCTTGAGATTCATGTGGTCTGTGGATTGCATCTTGGGTAGTTCGGGTTTTGGGGCTAATATCCATTTATAAATGAATGGATACCATGTGTGTTTTTCTGTGATTGGGATACCTCACTCAGAATGATATTTTCTACTTCAACCCATTTGCTTATGAATTTCCTGAAGGAATTGTTTTTGATTACTGAGTAGTAATCCATTGTGTAGATGTACCACATTTTCTGAATCCATTCTTCTGTTGAAGGGCATCTGAGTTCTTTCCAGCTTCTGGCTATTATAAATAAGGTTGCTATGAACATAGTGGAGCATGTCTCTTTATTGTATGTTGGGGCATCTTTTGGGTATATACACAGGAGAGATATAGCTGAGTTCTCAAGTAGTGGAATGTCCAATTTTCTGAGGAATCTCCAGACTGATTTCCAGAGAGTTTGTACAGTTTGCAATCCCAACAATAGTGGAGGAGTGTTCCTCTTTCTCCACATCCTTGCCATCATCTGTTGTTGCCTGAGTTTTTTATCTTAGCCATTCTGACTGATGTGAGGTGGTATCTCATAGTTATTTTGATTGGCATTTCCCTGATGACTAAGGATGTTGAACATTTCTTTAGGTGCTTCTCAGCCATTCGATATGCCTCACCTGAGGATTCTTTCTTTAGCTCTGTACCCCATTTTTTAATAGGGTTATTTGGCTCTCTGGAGTCTAACATCTTGAGTTCATTTTATGTATTGGATATTAGTCCTCTATTGGATGGAGGATTGGTAAAGACCTTTTCCCAATCTGTTGGTTTCTGTTTTGTCCTAATGACAGTGTTCTTTGCCTTACAGAAGTTTTGCAGTTTTATGAGTAAATTTGTAAATCTTTGATCTTAGAGCATAAGCCATTGGTGTTTTGTTTTTGTTTTTGTTTTTGTTTTTTTTTCTTCAGGAAATTTTCCCCAGTGCCCATGTGTTCAAGGCTCTTCCCCACTTTTTCTTCTATTAGTTTGAGTGTATCTGGTTTGACGTGGAGATCCTTGATCCACTTGGACTTAACCTTTGTACAGGGTGATAAGAATGTATCCATTTGCATTCTTCTACCTTCTAAACTCAAGTCAAACCAGCACCATTTGTTGAAAATGCAATCTTTTGTCCACTGAATGGTTTTAGCTCCTTTGTCAAAGAGCATGTGAACATAGGTGTGTGGGTTCATTTCTGGGTCTTCAATTCTAGTCCACTGATCTATCTGCCTATTTCTATACCAATACCATACTGTTTTTATCACTATTGCTCTATAATACTGCTTGAGGTCAGGGATGGTGATTCCTCAAGAAGTTCTTTTATTGTTGAGTATAGTTTTCGGTATCCTGTTTTTTTTGTTATTCCAAATTAATTTGCAAATTGCTCATTCTATCTCTATGAAGATTGTGTTGTAATTTTGATGGGAATTGAATTGAATTTGTCAATTACTTTTGTCAAAATGGCCATTTTTACTATATTGTTCCTGCCAATCCATGAGCATGGGAGGTCTTTCCATCTTCTGAGATCTTCTTCGATTTCTTTCTTCATGGGCTTAAAGTTCTTACCATGTAGACCTTTTACTTGCTTGTCTAAAGTCACACCAAGGTATTTTATATTATTTGGGGCTATTGTGAAGGGTGTCATTTCCATAATTTCTTTCTCAATCTGTTTAGACTTTGAATAGAGGAAGGCTACTGATTTGTTTGAGTTAATACACTTTGCAGAAGATACTTATCAGGTTTAGTAACTCTCTGGTAGAACTTTTGGGGTCACTTAAGTATACTATTATTTCATCTGCATATAGTGATATTATTGTATTTTTTTACCTCCTTTTGTTGTCTGATTGCTCTGTCTAAGACTTTGAGTATTCTATTGAATTGGTAAGGATTAAGTATGCAGCCTTTTCTAGTCCGTGATTTTAATTGAATTGCTTCAAGTTTCTATTTATTTTGCTGTTGGTTACTGGTTTTCTTTAAATTGCTTTTACTATGGTTAGGTTTGGGCCTTGAATTCCTGACCTTTTTTCAGATTTTTCAGGAAGTCTTGTTGAATTTTGTCAAATGCTTTCTCAGCATCTAATGAGATGATCATGTGGTTATTTTACCTTTGAGTTTGTGGATATATTTATTACTTTGATGGAATTACATATATTGCTTCATCCCTGTATCCCTGAGATGAAGCCCATGTGATCATGAAGGATGATCATTTTGATCTGTTCTTAGATTTAGTTTCCAATAATTTTATTGAGTATTTGGTATTGATATTCATAAGGGAATTTGATTTAAACTTCTCTTTTTTGTTTGGTCTTTGAGGGGTTTAGATATAAGCATAATTGTGACATCATGTAAGGAATTGGGTACTGTTCCCTCTGTTTCTATTTTTTGGAATAGTTTAAAGAATGTTAGTATTGGGTCTTTGAAGGTCTGATAGCATCGTGCACTAAAGCCATCTGTTCCTGGACTTTTTTTGTTGGGAGGTTTTTAATGAATTCTTCCATTTCCTTGTGTAATACGGGCCTGTTTAGAAGCACACCTGCTCTTGACTTAACTTTGGTATGTAGTATCTGTCTAGAAAACCATCCATTTAATCTAAATTTTCCAGTTTCGTTGAGTATATGCATTTGTAGTAGGATCTGAGGATTTTTTAAAATATCCTCCATTTCTGTTGTTATATATCCCTTTTCATTTCGGATTTTGTTAATTTGGATAGTGTTTCTGGACCCATTAGTTACTTTGGCTAAGGTTTTATCTCTCTTCTTGATTCTCTCAAAGAACCCACTTTTGGTGGTGCTGAGTCTTTGTATTGCTGTCTTTGTTTCTATTTGGTTGATTTCAGCCCTGAGTTTGACTGTTTCCTGCATTCTACTCTCTTGGGTGTTCGCTTCTTTCTGTTATAGCACTCACAGGTGTGCTGTTCAGTTGCTAGTGTAGGATTGCTCCGATTTCTTTACCAGGGCACTTAGTGCTATGAATTTTCTTCTTAGCATTGGTTCCATTGTGTCCCGTAAATTTGGGTATGTTGCATTATTTTCATTGAATTCCAAGAAATCTTTAATTTCTTTATTTCTTCCCTGACCAAATTATCAGAGTAAAGAGTTGTTCAATTTCTATATATATATATATATATATATATGAAGTTTCTGTTGTTTATATTGTTATTGAAGACCATTCTTAGCCAATGGTGATCTGATAGCATGCACGGGATTACATCAAACTTCTTGAATAGGGTAAGGTTTATTTTGAGCCCAAATATGTGGTCAATTTTGGAGAAGGTGTCATGAGTTGCTAAGAAGAAGTGTGTTCCATGTTTTAGGGTGTTCTTTAGATATCTATTAAATCCATTGGGTTCATAATCTATAGATCTCACTGTGTGTCTGTTTAATTTCTGTATCATTAATGAGAGTGGAGTATTGAATTCTCCCAGTATTTTTGTGTAGGTTCAATGTGTGTTTTGAGCTTTATAAAATTTCTTCTATGAATACGGATGTGCTTGCATTTGGTGCATAGATGTTCAAAACTGAGACTTTCTCTTAGTGGATATTTTTCCTTTAAGGAATATGAAGTGTCCTCCTTCATCTTGCTCAATAACTTTTGGTTGAAAGTCTATTTTATTGGATATTAGGATGGCAGCTCCAGCTTTTATCTTTTTCTCTTGTATTCTGTTTTCTGATGCATACATCTGTAATTCCTGACCTCTTTCCTAGATTTTACATTTCCAGTGTTGCCTCCGTTTGTGTTTTCTTTATTGTTTCTACTTCCACTTTCAGGTCTTGAACCACTACTTTATTCAATTCCTTCACCTGTTTGGGTTTTCTATATTTTTAAAGGAATTTATTTGTTTCCACTTTAAGGGCTTCTACCTGTTTACCTGTGGAGTTTTTTTTTTTTTTTTTATTTCTTACAACGAAATATATATATATATATATATTTTTTTTTTTTCTAAAGGACTCTATTATCTTCATGAGATAGAGTTTTTGGTCAGCTTTCTGATTTTCAGGTTATTATTACTTATGGTCTTAAGCTTGTCTCTCATCATCTGGTTATCCCTGGTATTTGCTGGTCTGGGTATGTCTGTCTGGAATCTGCCTCTTTTGTCCTTGGGTTGCTTCAGATCTCCTGGTAGGCCTATGGCCTTGGCTGCAGCAGACTTTCTGTGGGGCCTTCCAACTGTATGGTCTTTAGAGGGCCAGAGAACTGCTGATCTGTTGTCCTGGCTGCAACAGATTTCCTGGGTGACCTTCAGACTGTTGGGTCTTCAGAAAAGCAATCATGCTGTTGTCGTGTTGAAACCATTCTGCAGTGGGACATATGGACTGTGGTTCTGTTTCCCTGTGTACAGCGGAACTCTAGGTAGGCTTTCAGTCTGTTGGGTCAGTTTCCCTACATGCTGTGAGCCCCTAGGAGGTCTTCAATTGCCCAGTTGCTTTGCATGCAGAGAAACTACTGGGATGCCTTCAAGCTGTGGTCTCAGTTGCCATGTGTGCAACAGATCTCCTGGAATTCACGTAGGTTTTGGTGTCCTCAGGTAGCAGAATAGCTGGTAGTCTGCCCTGGAAGATGCCACTGGCAGGAATGGGATGGAATTCTGTGACTTAGGGATAAAAAAGATGAAAGGAATAAAAACTGTAAAGGAAGAAATCAAAGTATCACTACTCACAGATGATATTCTATCATACATAAACTTCCCCAAACATTTGAACACAAAAAGAAATCCATAGCTTTCATCTATACAAATGATAAAATGGACGAGAAAGAACTTAAGAAAACACACTTCATAATAGTCACAAACTCTAACCAAGCAACTGAAAGAAAAGTCTGTGTGATAAGAACTGAGAATGGGACCCCCGTTGAAGGAATCAGAGAAAGGACTGGAAGAGGTTGAAAGGACTCGAGACCCCATATGAACAACAATGCCAACCAACCAGAGCTCCAGGGACTAAGTCACCCCCCAAAGACTATACATGGACTGAGCCTGGGCTCCAACCTCATAGGTAGCAATGAATAGCCTAGTAAGAGCACCAGTGGAAGGGGAAGCCCTTGGTCCTGCTAAGACTGAACCCCCAATGAACATGATTGTTGGGGGGAGGGCAGTAATGGGGGGAGGATGGGGAGGGGAACACCCATATAGAAGGGGAGGAGGAGGGGTTAGGGGAATGTTGGCCCAGAAACCGGGAAAGGGAATAACAATCGAAATGTAAATAAGAAATACTCAAGTTAGTAAAGAAAAGAAAAAAAAGAACTTCAGGTCATTGAAGAAATTGAAGAAGATAGAAAGATCTCCCATACTCATGGATTGGCAGGATTAATATAATAAAAATGGGCATCTTGTTGAAAGCAATTTACAGATTCAATGTAATCCCCATCAAAATTCCAACTCAATTCTTTATAGAATTGGAAAGAGCAATTTGCAAATTCATTTGGAATAACAAAAAACCCAGGATAGTGAAAACTATTCTCAACAATAAAAGAACTTCTGGTGGAATCACTATCCTTGGCCTCAAGCAGTATTACAGAGCAATCATGATAAAAACGGTATGGAATTGGTACAGAATCAAGAAAGTAGATCAATGGAATAGAATTGAAGAACCAGAAATGAACCCTCCCACCTATGGTCTTTGACAAAAGTGCTAAAACCATCCAGGGGAAAAAAGAGGTTTTAGACTTCCAAAAACCTAATAACCAAGATAAAACATGGGGTTCAGACCTAAGCAGAGAATTCTCAACAATTAGAATCTCAAGTGGTAGAGAAGAACTTAACAAAATATACAGCATATTTTTGTTTAAATTATTTCACATTCATTATATGGCAAGAGACTTTTGAAATGTTATTCCTTAGATTTTCATAGAATAAAATGGGAACAATGGATAAACAATATTAAACTCATATTAACAAAGTTTTTTATCAGTTCATTTAAGTTACAGGCTATTTTAAGAAAACTATTATTTAGTAAGATTATCAAGAGATTTACTTTTTATCACATGAACATATAAAAGAAAAATAATGTCTCTTCTGTTGTTCCTAAAGTATGAAATGTTATGCAAAGCATAAAATAATGAAATAATGTGGCACTCATGCATAACATTGTGGGAAAACCAAAATAATATATTGTGCTAACAGTTTTCTTTATATAGAAAATTTCAGACACTCCTATAAACAACATAATCAATATCAATCTTGATTCTCTTATAATTTTATGGTTTTAAAGAATATATGGATGGTAATTTGATAATTTACATCTATAGATAATTATGGCAATATTAAAATGAGTTTAAGTAATGCTCTGGACTTTAGTCTAGGGAAAAAATATGTGGACCACTAAAAGAAGAATGATATATTTTGGATTTAACAAATTCAGTTCATGGAGCAAGAGATAATATAATATACCTTTTAAAAGCATACTAGCAGCCTACTTTTAACAGCAGAAATGTCTATATACACCAATTCTTGTAACAACATCAACTTTTGCATCCTTCAATGGGTCAGTTTAATAATTTCTCATTGTGAAACCCTTATTCGATAATGGAGTCATTCCATGAGTCTTAAACACATGGAATGATGAAACTTGAATATTTTCAAAATATATGAACTAGTAAATAAAATGCTAGGTTTCTTCAAAGCAATATATCCAGAAGAAACTGTATTTTTGTATTACATGTAAGTACATGAAAACATCTTTCCACACACAGCCTGTCTTCATTTTTCTTTCAACTCCCACAGTCAGAATCACAAACCACATTCACAAAAAATTAAAAATTTGCATATGTAACAAACTTTTTTTAATAGACATCCTAGTAGTGTACTCTCAAAATGCCAACATACCAGTTTAGAGAGAATTAATGTCTATAAATATAAACCTGGGAACATTTTTTAAAAATTTATTAACACCAATTCATTATACAAAAGTATCAGAATCAATGTTTTAGAAAGTTAATATTTTTCCCCATTTAAAGAAGGAGTGAAGCATTCACATTTTGATCATCTGTCTTGAGTTTCATTTGTTCTAGGGATCTAGGGTAATTCAAGCATTTGGGCTAATAGATCGCTCCTGAGAGACACAGCCAGAATACAGCAAATACAGAGGCGAATGCCAGCAGCAAACCACTGAACTGAGAATAGGACCCCCGTTGAAGGAATCAGAGAAAGAACTGGAAGAGCTTGAAGGGGCTCGAGACCCCATATATACAACAATGCCAAGCAACCAGAGCTTCCAGGGACTAAGCCACTACCTAAAGACTATACATGGACTGACCCTGGACTCTGACCTCATAGATAGCAATGAATATCCTAGTAAGAGCACCAGTGGAAGGGGAAGCCCTGGGTCCTGCTAAGACTGAACCCCCAGTGAACTAGACTGTGGTGGGGAGGGCGGCAATGGGGGGAGGGTTGGGAGGGGAACACCCATAAGGAAGGGGAGGGGGGAGGGGGATGTTTGCCCGAAAACCGGGAAAGGGAATAACACTCGAAATGTATATAAGAAATACTCAAGTTAATAAAAAAAAAAGAAAGTTAATATTTTGTGTAATTATATAAATAAAACATCAACAAACTAAAGTGAAATCATCTTACTGCATGGCCAGAATAATTTGTTCTACCTTAAATAATTTTGTAATGTTACATCTCAAGTCCTGTCAGGCAAAACAATTTTATTGAAAAAATTAACAAATGGAACAGATTAACTAATGGAACACAGCTAGGCTGACTAAGGGCCTGAGATGAAACAGGACATGAATCTAAAGGAACACCAAATAATACTGTTCTGTTAATAGCTGCTAATAATAAAATTACTCAGTGATAAATCTGCAATACTCATAGATAACTGTTGTGCTTAGTCATCATCAGAGCTTCCTTTGCTGTAGTTGGAGAGAAAATACAGACCCAAAGCTAGACAGTGTGCAGGTAGTGAAAGTTCTTAAATACATATTCAGTGCTAAATGGGATATCCCCATCAAATCCTTTCCTTCAAGAACAAAGGGACTCAGAAGAGGAAAGACAGAAAGGTTATAAGAACCAGTGGAAACCAGGAAGGGGAATAACAATTGAAATGTAAATAAGAAATACTCAAGTTAATAAAGATAAACAAAAAAGAACCAATGGAAATGAAAGGCACAGGGAAACAAGGGCTTTCTGATATAACATAACTGAAACATGTATGAAGACTTTCTCTGACACAGAATGTATTTTCAATTGTTAATTACCCAAAAAGGAAAAAATTAGTTTTCTCCAGCAGAGTCTCAATAGATATAACCAGAACATACAAGGGCAGTCCTCTATGGCTAGGAGTAGATGACCAACACAAACAAACCCAATAGTTGTTTTCAAGGATTCTGGCTAAAAATGCTTTCTGTGGTCCTGTTAATTTTACCATTAAGTGTGTTTTGCTTGGATATTATTGTTTCTAATTTTGTGTTTTTATGGGATTTCTTTGTGTCTCTTCATCTGCACGTGTTTCTCTGTTACTTCAATGTATTGTTTGTCTGTTTACTCTATTGTTGTTTGTACTTATATTATTTTAGGTACCAAATTGTTTGATAAAGAAAGCTAGGGATGATCAAGGAAGAGACAGAGCAGAAGAAACAATGATAAAAATACTGTATGGAAAAATGTTTTAAGTAAATACATTCATCTAAAGATTTTAAGTGAATAAATCATTCTAAGAGTACAAACCTAAGTAGAATCACTCATATTAGCTTCTTCTGGAAAGATATTAGTATCAGATACTTTGTAATATATTTAGTAATATGAAAAATGTATTGATGTGCATTCATTTTATATCTCTTTTGATATCAGGATACCTCAATATTTTCAGATACATGCTGCTACAATCTGTGCATGTGTATTTATGTACATTGTTAATATTCAACAACATATATAATTTAAAGGCTCTAGACAAATTCAAATTTATATATATATATGTGTGTGTGTGTGTGTGTGTGTGTGTGTGTGTGTGTGTGTGTGTGTGTGTGTGTTCTAACTTATAACTTCAGGTTTAAAGTGATTTTCAGAAACCCGTACTCTGTAACCACATATTTTTCCCATGATTTGCTGTATGCATTGTGTTATAATATTAATTTATATTGCACATTTTTCTCATTAGTGCATTAATATTGTTATATATTTAGCTGAGGAACATTTAGGGGAAGTTTATTTTATCCTGTTCAATTTTTCCTTAAATGTAAGTAGATTTTTCTCAGTTTCTTAAATAAATAAATTAGCAAACATAAGCCACTGTACTCAGCTCTAAATTTTGTTCTTTCTTTATGCTTCTTGCCTACCATTCAGATCCTACCTAGATAACACACTAGATGAAGTTGTCATATATACTTAGGTTCCTCTGAACTGTGACAGCTTGTCATATTTTATTTACTTCGAGTCATTTTGATAGCTTTAAGGACTTATCAGACATTGTATAGAATGACTGTCAGTTTCAGCTCCTTTGATCTTTGTCTTAGGGGGAATGATTCTATATGCCTGTGGAAATAGACCTATACTATCAGGCAGAATATATTCATGATACAAACATGTATAAAGAGCTTAAAAAGATATAAAAAGATAATGATAGCGCAGATTGATAAATGTTGCCCGTGTGTGTGTGTGTGTGTGTGTGCATGTATGTGTATGTGCATGTGTGTATACATACACACATTTATGTACATAAATATGTCTGTGCACCAAACCAAAAATATACAAAATATAAGTGACTAAGCTTAGCAAATTTGAAAGATTCTCTGAAATCAAATCCTAACTGCAAGTATAAACAAAAAGAAAGAAACAGAAGCAAAAGTACGGTCTAATTTCTGAAAGCGCTTCTTGAGTGTTATACTTCCTCCAACACGTTCACAACCTTACAATAACAAACTTGCCACAACAACTGTTAAGCTCCCAACAGTAACAACCATGGGGGATAGTGTTCTTATACCTGAGTGATATTTCTCACTTAAACAACCATATAGCACAGGCTAGAACAAACTAAGTTGCTTATCAATGCTAAATGAAAATATATTAATTGTCCATACAGTACAATAACTTGTATCACAAACAGGATGGTTTATAAAGTTATTGATGATTATTTTCTAGGTATAAAAAACTAGGAGTAGAAGGTCATATAGGAATTGATTCGCTATATAATATTCACACAGGAAAAATTGCAGAGTTAGAATAATTAGAGAGTAGTGGATAATGACAAGACAGCCACTAGACAAGAATTGCCTCAGTTCATCTACAGACTAAATACTCTCCAGGAAAGTATACCTTGCAGAATAGCTGACTGTTAATTTCTGCTGAGCCAGTTTATCAGACCTTCAAAATTCTGTGTTTCAAAAGTCTGTCAGATGATCCTAGGCAAGAAGGCTGAGGAGTTGTTCTTACATGTTGCTGACAGGGGACTGTGTAGGTAGAAAAAATGTCTTTATAACCTGTCTCAGTTCTAGAAGCTATGTTAGGTTTCCTATATTTACAGATGGATTGGTCATTCTCAGATTTCCGACAGGGTTGAAGACTGATTATAGTCTCATAGCCTACCCAGACTTTTAAACTTTGAGAATGCATATTTGAGAATGGTAGTTATCAGAGAGTATACAAGGTGTCCAAGATATAACATTGATTTTAAACCTCTTTTAAGCTAGAATAGATATCTAAATGTTCTGTTTGACTGATAAAATGTTGTACTGAGTGTTATGTATATATTTTTAAATTAAAAATGATAATAATTTTGCTCATATTTGAGGGAAAAGGTGTTTTTAATCAGACAGAAAGATTGAAATGTAGGTTGATGTCGATATGCAGGTGAGGGCTGGCACCAGTTAGGTCAATGCCATGATTGGACCGTAATAAAAATAAGGCAGGTACAAAGATTTTGTAAGGCGGGAGAGAAGGAGAAGGAGAATAATCAAGATGGAGACAGAGAAAGATGACCCAGATCCAGACCAGGTGGTCTTGAATTTCCATGGTAGTTAGGATGGATATTTGTAGGCAAATTTAGTTTATCTAGGTTGGTGTTTTATATCTTTATCATTTGGTTGAAAGTTTATTGTGTGGATTTATTCCAGATTTAGAATTTAACATATTAATCTGATTGTTGGGTTATAGTGTGTTGAGTCTTGCTTTTCATGGGTTGTGGGAGTTTATATTATAACTATTAGGGGGCAGATCTTGGGAACGTAAGCATAGCTTCTGCAGAGAGTTTTGAGAAGGTAGTTGACACTGAGACCTGGGTGCAGTGTGGAGACGCTAAGATAAATTAGCATCAGTTCTATGGCCTATTGGAGCTGGAACTAGCAAAAGAGCAAAACATCCAGGCTACACATGGGAACTGATTCCACCCCTTTTTTATTTTTACCACAACAGGGAAGAACCTCAAATACATGGGCACAGGGGAAATTTTTCTGAACAGAACACAAATGACTTATGCTCTAGGATCAACAATCAGCAAATGAGACATCATAAAATTGAAAAGCAAAGGCAAAGGACTATCAATAGACAAAAATGGAAACCAATAGATTGGGAAAAGATCTTTATCAATCCTATATCTGATTGAAGACTAATACAACAATATACAGAAAGAACTCAAGAAGGTAAACTCCAGAGAACCAAATACCAATATTGAAAAATGGGGTACAGAGCTAAGCAAATAATTCTCAACTGATGAATCTTCAATGGCCAAGAAATAACTAAAGAAATATTCAACATCCTTAGTCATCAGAGATATGCAAATCAAACTGACCCTGAGATTCCATCTCACACCAGTGAGAATAGCTAAGATCAAAACTCACGTGACAGATGCTGGCAAGAATGTGGAGAAATAAGAGTAATTCTCCCTTTTTGGTGGGATAGCAAGCTGGTACTACCACTCTGGAAATTAGTCAGATGGTATCTCAGAAAATTGGACATGGTACTACCTGAGGACTCAGCTATACCACTCCTGGTCATATACCCAAAAGATGCTCCCACAGAGAACAAGTACACATGTTCTACTATGTTCATACCAGCTTTATTTATAGTAGCCAGAAGTTGAAAAGAACCCACATATCCCTCAACAGAGGAATGGATACAGAAAATGTGATACATTTACATAGTAGAGTACTACACAGCAACTAAAAACAATGACTTTATAAAACTTGCAGGCAAAGGGATAGAACTAGAAAATATCATCCTAGTAAAATAACCTAGTTACAAAAAAACACACATGGTCTGTATGCACTGCTAAGTGTGTATTAGGCAAAAAAGCTCAGGATACTCATGATATAGCTCACAGACTATATGAATCTCAAAAAGAAGGAAGACCAAAGTGATAATGTTTTAGTCCTACTTAGAAGGGGAAATAAAATAATCATGAGAAGTAGAGGTTGGGAGAGACTTGAGAGGAAGAAAGGAAGGGGAAGATGTACAGTGTCAGCGAATTGACCAGAGGTATGTAGCAAAGGGGATGGGGAAGTAAGAGTAGTTACCAGAAAGTCCAAGATGCCAGAGGCTTTCAGGACCCAACGGAGATGACTTTAGCTGAAATACCCAAGAAAGTTGAAAAAGAACCTGTAGAGACTGAACCCAGTGGTTAGGGTTCACAGCCTCCGGTTGAGGGATGTTACCTGACCAATACAGATGCATACTATTGCTCCCAATTATCTGACTGAACAGCAGGACCCCAATGGGGGAGGTAGGGGAAAAACTGAATAATCTGAAGGAGTTTGCAACCACATAGGGAGAAAACTCTCATCCAACCAGACCCCCCAGAACTCCAGGGACTAAACTACCAACCAAAGAATACACATGGAGGCATCCATGGCTGCAGCTGAATAAGTTGTTTGGCATCGATAGGAGGGGAGGCCCTTGGTCCTGTGAAAGCTCGATGCCACACTATAGGGGAATGCTAAGAAGGTGAAGTGGAATTTAATTTGTGGGTGGGTGAGCACCATAATAGAAGCAGGGAGTGGAGATATGGGATAGGAAGTTTGCAGTGGGGAAATCAGGAAAGGTGTTAACATTTGAAATGTAAATAAATGAAATATCCCATAAAAATGATGCACACATTCAGATGTTAGGAAGTGTGAAATTTGCAGGTGAATAGGTGGATGTAGAACATATCACGCTCAGTAACCCATTTCTCAGGCAACCCAGAAAGACAAAAACCTGGATGTTCTCCTTTATTGGATGTCCTAAGTTCTGAATCTTTACATGTGAACATATAACCTAGAATAACCATAAAACTCGAAAAATAGGAGTGGAAGGACCAAGGTGGAAATGGGACTCTCTCTACAATGGGGAAGATCAATACGCAAGTACTTTGAGGTGATAAATGGGGAAAAAGGGGAGCTTTGCCTGTGGACTGGGTATGTAGGCAATAAAGACGGAGAAGGAATGAAGAAAGAGAAATAACAATGAGAATATTTGAAAAGTAAAACAGAATAATTTTCTGTTTACTTAACCTATATACAATATTCAAGTAATATATACAGATAATATACTACATATAATACCTAATAGAATTGCAGAGCCACACATAATATTTCTAGATGTTGGTGGTCAAGGGAATTCATAATCCCTCAAAACAATATAGTCTGTGTCTGTTGCCCTTAGTTGCTACCCAGAATTTAAAGGACAGGACCTAATGATGAAAACATCATGAATGCTAGACAACATACCTGTAGAAATTCAGCTAGAACTGACCTGAGGATCACTGCCTTGAATATTGGCTTTCATTATATCAGGATTTGCTATGAGAAAAGCCATCAAGTCTTATGCAGCAGTAAAATCATAAATCACAGCAATGGCTGGATTGGCAAACTATCTGCAATGTTGCAATTATGGCACAGTTTAGTGTGATGATGACCAGCATCAACCTAATTGGTCTAATATAAGTCCTCTCAACAGGAGAGACATCATGCCTGGGACTATAAAGTTAGTCAACTATTTGTGGCTGGAGAGAACATGGACTTACATGGAAAGCCTGCTAATACCTGTCTCCTTAAGTAGTATGTTTTCTGTTTTCTAAATCCCTATCCTTATACTCACAGGTAAATGTAGCTCTTGTGTATCATCAGTGAAAATCCCTGCAGCAGATGAAGAATCTTTCAGCCAGCATAACTTGTTAAAATGCAGAAAATAAGTGACCGTGGAGTGTTCAACAACAACTTATTGAACCAAAGGATCTAGGAAATCATTGAAGAGGGGTTGGAAAGTTTGTGAATGTGTGAGAAATGGGAGAACTAATGATAAAATAGGTCCCCTCAATACAAAGCGTGTGCGCGCACACACACACATACACACACACACACACACACACACACACACACACAAAATCTGTAAACTCTTATGAATATGGTTTCCTGAAGATCAGTTAACATGACATTGAAAATACATGAAATTTCATACGACATCACTACAAATAAAGAGCTACAAGAGGCCAGTGACTACTGAGAAGGAGAAACATTTTTCCAAAGAAATAAAAACCCATGCAAGTTTTCCCAAATCCAGTGAGTAGTCCTAGGCACTTATACATATATGCAAAGCTAAATTGATTCAGCATGTTACATACCTACATGTATTCATGAAATAACAATTAACCTATAACGAATTTGGGAAGAAGAACAATTGGAGGAGGAATGGATTCGTAGAAATGATGTAGATGCAGTGCTCATGTACGAAATAATATATAGCACATTTATTAAAACTTAATAAGAAAAGCAATAATAATTATAATGCATCACAAATATATCAAATACTGCAATTAATATATTCAAGTAATAAAAATATACCAATTTTGTTTTCTTTATTTGGCCCTTGCATATTAGTACAAAAATTTGAATTAGACGTTGCCTAAATTATTCAATAGCAAGTGTTAAGCATTTTCATTTCCTAGAAGAAAATCACTGTTAAAAATTCACTTGAATTTTTTTTAGTTTAAAAACTAAGTCTTAAATGAAAGGATTCATTAAAATAAATTATTTATCCAGCTTAAGTGTATATATGTTTTAGACTTGTATTTTCTCATTATTTAAAAGTAAAATTCTGATAGAATTTGAAAAATAGTCAATGAAAAATAGCTTCACTCACAGTTCCTGCGATCTATTTGTAATTTTCTATGTCTAAATCCAAAATTTCAAAATATATACCTTCCTTGGATGCCAAATGGAAAATGCTTTCACAACTCCATTTTCTATTATCAATAATTGAAACTAAGTAATGTTAACCTTGTTCTATTGTTTCCTGACTTTCCCATGCTTAGTTGAAAATTAGTATAAGTGATCTGTTTATTGCTGTTTCCTGCAGTATCTTCATGCATGAATTAAGATTTTCTTTCATGAAAGGATAGTACTCTAGAGAGTTATAAATCTTTGCAAAAGGGGCATGAAGCTATTTCTCTGTTTTATTTGACTGTAGAGTCTCAAAGAACCAGGTGCATCCTGTTCTACCCTATCTGGATACTGATGCCTAGTTTCAATGATATAAAAAACTTAAAATGTACTTAGCATTTTGTGACAGATACTGACCTAAACTGTGATTTTCTTGTGGAAAAATATTGTGTGAGAAAGTGATTTTTTCAATGGGAAGCTGGCATGTTGCACTGGGAGGGATAATGACAAACTGACTTTTTTTCTCATAGTTTCCAACACTTAAAGACATTTTCTTCAAGATTGTTTTAGCAGAGTCTAGTATTTGTGACTCAACACATGTCAGGGCAAGGTCACACATGAAGGATGCTTGAAGAATCATCAGTGACCTGGGGAATACAGATTTTATTATCAACAGGTTCAAACTGCTGACAGAGTGGATATACTTGCTAAGACAAGTAATCCCACAGGAAAAGTGCATTTCTGAAATTGATAGCTTATCTGACTGTTGGGTTACTGGGAGAAGAGAAGGAAGGAATGTGCTAAGTCTGAATAAGCCTACAGTTGTCTGATTAAGCTATGGATTCTACTAGACTTTAATTTAAAATATTTTAAAACTAAAATAAAATAACTTCATAAAAGTTGGATGCCTTTTATTTATAGACATTTTTATGCTTAAAGAGTATATTAATATATTTGTTGTGATTTTCTTCGCACAGAAGCAAAAGAACATCTAGGAATGTTTTTATAAAATAAAGTAACTTCAATGCCACATCCACTAACACTGTTAGGGTTTCCATTACAAGAAAAAGACAGACAAAATATATATTAATTATTGTCTCTCTGACATGGTTCGTTCCTTAAGACAAGTGCTATTATTCTATCATGTCTCACCATAGATTTTTCTGAGTGCCTGAGGATGTTTTTAATATTAAGAAAGACTATACTCAAGGCTGTAAAACTGAAAGCTTCTCTGACACTGGGAATTAGTGCTAATACTAGGTTTAGGTAAGGGTATTGATTCACTTGCAAAAGGAAGAAAAACACCTTAAGCATTTGTGCCCGGATATTTAACAAGTTTTCTTTGAGTCATTATGATTCAAAAGCTAAATCATACATTTTTTCTTCACAACTTGCAAAATGTCAAAAAATAAATAAAAGCACAATAACTTATAGTAGAGTTAATATACATATATATACACACACATATATATATACATATCTTCACACACTAAACATCTTAACATGAATCTTTTGTTGATGCAGACATGTATGTAGGCATATGTATTTATGCACACTGACATAGTCTACATATATTTAAATATATGGTAAAAATATTTAGAACGAATAAAATATCACTTGAGAATAGTATATAGTATCACCATACAGGTTGCTAAGTCCAACTGTTCTAGAATATAGTTTTAAATATAAAACATGCATGTCAAAAGAAAAATACAAGTCACAAAATTCTTGAGTGTTACAGGTACACATTTAGTCACATAGAAGGCACCACTAAAAAGGCTTATATTGTGCATCTCATGATACAAAGTGGCTGTCTAGAACACTTTTATGCTGTTTATAGTCATAAAATTGGAAGACTCTTAACTGTATACTTTACTGACTCTAACTATAAGTTTTATAATGATAAGCCCATTCATTTTACTTAATACCCTAGAGTATATAATGACCAAAATGATCATTTCCTTCTAAACATTATTTAGTTGAATAGTGTAGTTTCCTACGCCAACTCTAGTTGTTTTGGCTAGTCTATACTTGAATTTAGAAGTGGAAAGACTTTTATGTATTTCAGTTTTGGGAGCCATGTAGTCACTTGTGTGGTCAGTGGTGTCCTCTTGATTCTATGGAATATATCTGCAGACAAATATTGGAAAGGGGTTTTCATCCATTTCCATATTTTCTCATATCTCCTTTGAGCAATTGATTCTTAACCACAATAATCATTTGCTTCTGTGATTATCTACTACTTAAGTAAACTGATGCAATTTGAAAATGCATTACACATTACTAAGGAAGTTCTGTCTAAACTTATCAATAAACTTACAAAATTTTCTCAAATGTTATACAAAGCTTTTCCTTTAAGTTATTGCAAAATATTTGCCAAGAACATTAGAAATAAAAGTGTTTCATTTTTGTAATGCTTTCCTCTTCAGACTGTTACTTGACTCTCTCTCTCTCTCTCTTCTCTCTCTCTCTCTCTCTCTCTCTCTCTCTCTCTCTCTCTCTTTATCTCTCTCTCTCTCCTGCTTTTGCTGGAATTTCCTTGTACATTTGCTTTCTTTTCCCAATGATAATATGCTAATCAAGGGGGAAAGAGTTATAACAACTTTGGCATGTTTTATTCACTATATGTCCGCCTTCTTCACAGTCATGTAATTGAAGACCTTGTCTGACCTAATGAGACAGTACTAGGAAGTAATCCTTGGGAGCTGTTTAAGTTTTCTTGAGGTTTGACAAGGTTAGTGTATGTCTAAGCAGCAAACAGCCATCTCTGAAGTTGGAGTATGTGCTCTCTAGCAATGCAGTTGTCCTGACACCCAAGTCTGGGAATTCTAACACCCAAACTGACAGAAGTATTGCTTGTTCATTAAGCTACTCAGGCTTTTCTTAAATAAGTTCAAACTTAGGCAATGAAATTTAAAACCTATGTTTCTGAATATATCAGATACAATTTCATGTAAAGTTTATGAATGGAATTAAAGAAAACCAATTTATACAAAAAATAGTCCTTAGAAGATTTCTTATTGAATAAAGTATTTGTTGAATAGGCTTGAAGCTTTGTATTCTGATCCCTAGAAGGTATTTTAATTCTGGTGAACATGATTACCTACTGCAATTTTAACAAAACAAGAAATTCTTTGGTTGTGTCAATCAGATCTACAGTTAATGTAAAGCCTATAACAAGTAACAGGATGTACAGTGGTTGAGGAAAATTCCGATATTAATTGTAGAGTTATACAAGTACAAGCATGTATACACATGCATCTGCATGCACTGGTGCACCCACACAAATTTGAATATCTATGTACCTGTGCATGCATACTACACAACACACACACACAGATATATATATATATATATATATATATATATATATATATAGAGAGAGAGAGAGAGAGAAGAGATTTTAGAAAATTCAAAAGCTTCCCTGCTACTATCTTGTCTAGTGTTATTGCAATCTGTGGTTAAAAATGCACAGAGACACTATGTTTTTTTCCACTGGCCATTGCTTTCAGTTGCTGAAAAATGAAGTCTATTTAGGCTATAATGCTAGCAATGTTTGTAATAAGAACTCTTTGGTACAAAAGGTCACATTTTAAGGTCAAGAGAGATGTTTTTCAAACCTTAATTTTTATAAAGTCTACCACCATGGAAACCAAATACGTATGTCTACATTACATGATACTCTGTGATCACTGCTATTTTGATAAGCAGCTGGTTAGCCTAGAAGTTATACAACAGCCTCCCAACTTTCTGTCAAGTCTTTTCTCTACCGGGTTCATCCAGCATACCTTAAATAGCTGGTTGAGACTCCATTTTTACATCTTTTAATAAATGATGGAATTAGAAATAGAAGGAAGCCAAAAGGAACTTACTCATCCTCATGATACTTCTGATTTCACATAATGAAACTAAGGAGTTTGACTTACAGTTGGTGGCAGTGTGAACATTATCACAAACCAGACCTCTATTCGGTTATGATGCTCACCTTCCATTTATTAAAATGACACACCTCTGTTTGGTCATGATTCTTACCTCTCCATCTATCACAACCTCTGGCCTATTCTTTTCATACAATTAGTTTTGAAATTGTTGTTGTGTGGTGTTAGTTCTATGGGTTTTAATGGTTGTGTCAGTATTCACAATAAAAAGTAGGCACAAAAAAGTCAAAGTGGTCAAATTTCTGGGTAACACAGCCATCCTGCTTGTCTTGGTTTAGGGACCTCGGCAAAAAATAGACAGTTTATCTTTGCTGAATTGCAGGTAGATTCATTTTTAGGTGGTCATTTGCAGGCATGTCTTTTTTAGGTGGAATTTGGCTATTTTCTTTAGTATCTTCTAGATAACCTTATTGTGCTAAGCTTAAGAGCTGCAGGAGTGCTCAAGTTGGTATCCAAGTTGAGTATAAGCTTTATTTATATAGTCTATTTACTTTTTATGTTTTTATTATTTACCATTTATACTTGGATGCTATTAAGTGATCACTGACTGGAATCATGGTAAATTGATATTTACTCAACTATAAAAATAATCTTGTTGATGTTGTGATCTTTCCATTTCACATTATTTCCTGCTATTATAAAATTCAGTGAAAAAAATTTCATTTTTAAGTTCTGAAATAGAACATGACCAAAGTGTGTATATATGTGAAGGGGGTATCCACATAAATACATTATTTTGTGTATTTAGCATATGCTGATAGAAGTAACTTTGAGGTCATTATTTGAATAATTTTAGTAAGAATTCAAAGAATAATTTCATGCTCATTAACATTTTTCACATTCTTAAGCACAAATGCCACATAACTAGGATTCTTCAACAAAAACTGTCATAGAAGAAATATGTACAACAGCAGAAGATGAAGTCAAACTTTTATCCAAGAAAACTACCTCTTTACATCTGTCACCTCTTTGCAAGACTATCTAATCTTCCTTAAGAATGGTCCAACACATGTGTCAAATTATTTAGTGAGACTAATTATACATGACTACAGTGGTATATGGTGGAATAGACAATGTGCATATCATATAGCAATTTTCCCCTCTTAATCAACAATGGTCTTATGTGCATTTAACCCCATGTCAAATACAAATCTTAGGTTTGATGAGCATTTATAGTATGTGCAGAATTATCAGAAAACTGTTGATTATTAGAAAACTAATGACAAGAAAAACAGTAAATGAAGCAAAGCAATATGCACATATAGGTTCAGAAATTACATAAAGAAGAGGGACCAGAGCACTAGTACATTGAAAAATAGAGAACCATGAAATATCTGAACATTTTGGAAGTTTCCTTCTTCTGTAAACACTTATAGATACACATTCATTACACACACACACACACACACACACACACACACAAACACACACACAGAAATCAACAGAGAGATGGGGGGGCAGAATACAGTGAAAGGACACCCACATGCATCTTTTAAACTACAAAACTTGAATGACCATGAATATACAAATAATGAATTCAGCCAGACATATGGATAGTAAACAAATCTATTTTCCTTAAGTTGTACTGTATCTCTGTTTCTGAATTACCAACTAGACATAATACAAGGTCAATACATAAAATGGCCAAACTGACACAATTCCTAAACAGAATACCACTAAGACTATTGCAATATTCAATCTTCTAGCATATTCATCTTATTTCTATAATTTCTTAATTTTGGTGATATTTTTCAATTTTCATTCAGTCTAATCCATTTGCCAATTTCAGGAAGAATGAAGAAAGTGTGATTTAAGATATTGAAGATATCTTCCCCGTTGCTGCCACCGCAGAGAACCAGTGGGCAGCACCCCGCGAGCGAACTTGAGCCTCGGGACCACAGGTAAGACCAACTTTCCTGCTGCAAGAAGCGCCTGCGTCTCGGGACACACGGAGGCAGAATTCCTCTGAGGACCAGGCACGCCTTGTGCTGTCACCGGAAAGTCCCACACCTGGAACCCGCGCAGCAGCCTCTCTGCTCCCAAAACCCGTGGGAGAGACCACCGCCCTGGTCAGATGGCACCCTGAGGCTGCAGTAGCTGCAGAGACCACGCACTGCCCACACCCTGCCCACATCCCTGGGCTCCAAGAGGGAAACATGCAGGCCCTCGGCCCCCTGGGGAGAAGGAGCCCAGGAGAGGCAGGAGGCCCTGCCTGAGACACGCATTGAACCTGGAAAGGAAAAGCAGACCAGATAAACAGTTCTTCTGCACCCAAATCCTACGTGAGGAGAGCTGGCTGCAGAGCAGGCACGCCTGGGAAACCAGAAGAGAGCTGCTCTACACGCATGCTGATTCCAGAGAGAAAAGCATGAGCCATCTGGGAACCACAGTGCACGCGCTCCGGAAGAGAGGCGGCGAGATCTTCCCGGTTGCTGCCACTGCAGAGGCCCACATGCGCGCTGGCATGAGCTGTTCTGAGGCCTCGGGACCACAGGTAAGACCAACTCTTGCTGCAAGCAGTGACCTGCTTGGTGAACTCCAAGACACAGGCCCACAGGTTGCTGCTGAGAGACCTGTGGAGAGGCAAAACTACTACACACGAAGCAGCAAACACTCTGTCATAACTGGCTGTGAAAGAAAACAGGAAAACAGGTCTACAGCACTCCTGACACACAGGCTTATGGGACAGTCTAGCCACTGTCATGAAATAGCAGAGACAAAAGTAACACTAGAAGATAGATCTGATGGGCGTAGAGGCAAGCATGAGGAACTAGCTTAGCAGGAAACTCAGAGACTACATGGCATCATCGAGCCCAGTTCTCCCACCAAACAAGCATAGAATATCCAACACTACCAGAAAAGCAAGATCTAGTTTCAATATCATATTTGGATCATGATGCTGAGAGGACTTCGAGAAAAGGCGTGAAGAAACTCCCTTAGAGAACAAGTAGAAGCTCTGCAGAGAGGAATCACTCGCATCTACTGAAAGGAATTTCCAGGAAAAGCAATCAAACAGTTGGAAAGGTCATTAAAAATGGAAATAGAAGCAATCAGAGACACATGGAAATAACCTCGGTACTAGAAAACCATAAGAAGAGACAAGGCTGTAGATGCAAAGCTTCACCAACAGAATACAAGAGATGGAAGAGAGAGTCTCAGGAGCAGAAGATTCCATAGAAACCATTGACTCAACTGTCAAAGATAATGTAAAGCGGAAAAGCTACTGAGTCCACATACAGGAAATCCAGGACTCAATGAGAAGATCAAACCTAAGGATAATAGGTATAGAAGAGTGAAGACTCCCAGATCAAAGGACCTGAGTAAATATCTTCAACAAAACTCGATGAAAGAAAACTTCCCTCAACCTAGAGATGCTACTAGGGCATACAAGAAGCCCACAGAACTCCAAAATAGAGTTGGACCAGAAAAGAAACACTCTCCATACACATAATAGTCAGCACTAAACGCATCAAAATAAAGAAAGAATCTTAAAAGCAAGTAAGGGAAAAGGTCAAGTAACACATATAAAGGCAGACCCTGTCAGAATCACACCAGACTTCATGCCAGAACCGAAAGCAGTTGTAGATCCTGGTCTGATGTCATACAGACCCTAAGAGAACACAAATGCCAGCCCAGGCTACTGTATCCTGCAAAACTCTCACTTAACATAGATGGAGAAACCAAGATATTCCATGACAAAACTCACTACACACACGTCTTTCATACAATCCAGTCACTACAAAGGATAATAAACTGGTATTAGCCCAAACTATGGGGAGGCAAGCCTTCTTAGAGAGGCAGAAACTAACTCGCCTTGGCAACAAAACAAAAGAGA